>NC_143580.1:140277417-140430143 GCF_048544385.1 Mastigoproctus giganteus
TAGGATAGACGTGAGGAAATATGCCTTTAGCCAGCGGGTGGTTGGTTGGTGGAACCGACTTCCATCCCTTGTCGTGGAAGTTGAAAGCCTAAATAAGTTTAATGCTCAGCTGGACAGGTATTTCGAACGAACAGAGGGGTGAAGTAGAAGTGGTTATTTTTTATTTATTTTTTTTTTTTTATTTATTTATTATTTTTTTTTTATTTATTTATTTATTTATTATTTATTTATTTTTTTTTATTTATTTATTTATTATTTTTTTTTATTTATTTATTTATTTATTTTATTTTATTTTATGTTTTTTTTTGGCTGATGCTGCATAAGCTTGCTTTCTTGCATCAAATGCCTCTACTAATGCTAATGCTAAAATCTAGTGCCATTCACTTTTGTAACAAACGAGGGATGCATCCTGACCCACAGCTACACCTGACAAATCATCCTATCTCAGTTATTCGCCACCTCGGTCTAATTTAGATAGTAAACTTAATTTTTTAGAACATAACAAATATCTCCGGACAACCTGCCAGAAAATAATGAACATTCTCAGAGTTCTTTCTTCTACAACATGGGGTGCAGACCGTTACACCTTACTTCACCTGTATAGAACTCTAATTAGATACTTCACCTGTATAGAACTCTAATTAGATCTTGTCTTGATTATGGAGCCCCGGTGTATGACTCTGCTAGGGAGAGTGTGCTAGTATGGCTTGCTCCTATTCAACATTCTGCCCTCAGGATTGCTACAGGTGCTTATAGAACATCACCAGTACAAAGTCTCTATGCTGAAGCCCATGAAGTTCCACTCTGCCTCAGAAGAAAGGTGTTATTTCTGAATTATGCTGCTAAAATTTAAAGCATGCCTACCCATCCAATTTGGCCTATACTTAGTGATCCACAGTTTAAAATGTTCTACAGAAATAAGCCCAGAGCAGTTCTCTATCAGAAAGTTGCAGGCTCTATCAGAAAGTTGGAATGTACACCTTGAAAAAGTCCTCCGAGATCCAAACACTTCAGTTCCAGTTCCCCCATGGTCCTGTATTATTCCATCCTGTAACAGTTACTTCCTAAAATGGGGAAACGATTCCTTTGCAAATATTAATGTGCGACAACTTCATACTGCTCACACACAAAATTATCCGCATTTCACGAAAATATACAGGGATGGATCAAAGTCTGATAGTGGAGTAAGTGCTGCAGCAGCAGTTTTCCCTTTTAACACCATCTCTGTATCTCTGCCTGAATGCAGCAGTTATACAGCTGAGTTATTTGCCATCAAGCTTGCCCTAGAAAATATTGTCCATCGCTCCATTAAAAAAAGTATAATATATACAGACTTGTAGAGTACACTAGTAGCCTCACAAAACACCTCCCCACCAACCAATCCTCTAATAAAAACCATAAGAAGTAAGATGATTCTTATTCAGGAACACCAGCAAGTAGTCATCTGCTGGATCCCAGGAAATGAATGCGCAGACTATGCCGCAAAACATCCATCTAACCCAGCATCTTCAGGTTTTTGCGTTCCGTATGTTGATTACAGACCTATGATACGAAGGATGTGTAAGGAACAATGGACACTTCTATGGCAAGCTCAAGCAGATAATAAGCTATTGCAAATAAAACCAGAACCACAGCTATGAACCTAGTTTCCGTACTAACAGAAAAGAAGAAGTAATCTTAGCCAGAGCATGAATCGGCCACAGCCAGTTTACTTGCCTGTTTCTCCTCATAGGAAATGATCCTCCGCAGTGTTTTCAATGCAACTGTCAGCTCACAATGAAGCACATTCTTGTTGAATGCACTGTACAAACATGCTCGGCAATGCTCATACAGCTTCTTTCCAAATCTAAAAGAACCGCTAGAACTCTCTCATATCATAGGCAATGATGCTAATCCCTTAGAGTTATTCTGCTTTCTTAAACGAATAAAATTATATGATCGTCTCTGACTGTTTCCATAATAGTCGCCATTGATAACTTTCATATCACTCACTGATAGGCACAATATGGTCTAAGCAGCCCTTGTGCCAAAAACAACAACAACAGCCACAGATTGGAGTTGCTGTTCCAACACAAACCACAGATGCTCAATGGGATTAATGTCTGGGAAATTTGGAGGCCAGGGCAATACCTGGAAGTCTTCCTCGTGTTTTGCGAACCAGTCTTGAACAATCTGGGCTGTGTGGCATGGCGCATTATCCTTCTGAAAGATGGTACCACCAGAGGGGAAAACCGTTGCCCTGAAAGGGTTTACTTTCATGTGTGTTGATATCTAGCGGCACCAGGGGTTTCTCCCGTCTCTGTGTTGCTTACATTGTTTCTGTGCCAGTTTGCTGGGAAAGCCAGAGATTTAAGTCTGGTGGTATTTAATTTGTGTTATGTCGTGTACTGTTGTTCATCTGGTTGTTTAGCCGCTAGACCCCCTGCTGAGGCCCAATGTT
This sequence comes from Mastigoproctus giganteus, assembly GCF_048544385.1. Classification (NCBI taxonomy): domain Eukaryota; kingdom Metazoa; phylum Arthropoda; class Arachnida; order Uropygi; family Thelyphonidae; genus Mastigoproctus; species Mastigoproctus giganteus. The sequence continues at coordinate 140,279,858 of NC_143580.1, forward strand.
GCCCCACTTACACCCCGTGGAGGCAAACCAGGAACCTAGTAGACTATTTTTACTCTGGCAGGTCCTGCTGCCTAATTTCCTGAGATTGCAGTGGGTAAGACCTAAAAGGAAAAAAAAAAAAAATTTATAAATATATAAAAATATATACATATACACACGCACATATAAAATATATACGCGTTTGTAATATGTACATATGTGCGTGTCTTCAATTGTAGGAAAATATCGCTTAGATGTAAAAAGGCCGAAAGTGGGCATAGTTAATTTGGAGTTGTTTAAGGTTTTGGTTTGGGGGCATATGCTTGCGCAAAGATAGAAGGGTAGGAGAATGTAGACTGGGAGGAGTAAGGCAGAAGGGGACAATAGAGTAGGCGACCCCAGTAGATCAGTGAGGCATGCAAATGCCTCACCAGAAAAAGAAAGGAGGGGTGGGGTTCTACCACACCAGATTTTAAAGAGAGTCGGTCTAGGTTGCACAGCTCAGATCACCATGTGGCGTCGGCAGCTGGGCTGCATGTCACTCACGTCAACTCCATCCGAGTTGTCGGTCCAGTATTTGTCCTGGAACAGGAGCAAGGATCCCTTTGTTCCAGCTACATGGATGTCCTCAGGTTCTGCTTGTGGTTGTAGGCGACTAGTCGTGTACCTTGTGGGTGTTCATTATTAAGTTCACTTAATAATGAACACCCACAACGTACACGACTCATTGATTTCTTGTTCGTGCAGGCAATCCCCGAGTGTTTATCTGTTCTTTTGTTGTGTTTATAGTAGAAGGCTGTTCGCCTGCTTTGTGAATTGACATTTGTCCTCAGTCAGGGTCTCGTCTGCGATAGGACACTGGGGTTTCCTTTTCATTTCACCTGATTAGTTCCAGGCTTTTCTTGTTGGTTACTGGCCATATTTTTAAACAGTGCCTTGGGGCTTAGGCTTATCCTAATCCAGTTAGTCAGGATTGAATTTATCCTGGGAGTGTTGTCAGTTTTGGGCGATGGTGTAGTTGGCTCTCTGTCTTGCAAACAATTTCTGGGCAAAATCAGTAAACGCTAGGTACTCATCTTTGGTGTCCAAGAGGTATTGTTCGAGGCTTCTTGGTAGGTATCTGATCTTGGTGATTAGGGTGTTGCGTAGGTCGTCATAGAGCTGGCAGTCATACATGAGGTGCTGCCAGCTCTCTAATCCTCCGCAAACACTGGAGGCCTCATTTCAAGAAGGATGTAGAGCTGCTGGAATGAGAACAGAGAAGGACAACGAGATTAGTGAATGGAACAAAGGGTTGCTCTTACGAAGAAAGGCTTAAGTTTTGCCAATTACAGCATCTGGAGACTAGGCACCGGCGAGGTGATCTGATAGAGGTGTATAAAGCCTTGAATGGTTTGAGCATGCTCAATGCTGATGGGATTCTGCCTCTTGCTCAGAATAATCACCTGAGAGGGCTAAATTCAAATTGAGGAAAGACAGATGTAGGATAGATGTGTGGAAATTTGCCTTTAGCCAGCGGGTAGTTGGTTGGTGGAACAGACTTCCATCCCTTGTTGTGGAAGTTGATAGCCTAAATAAATTTAAGGCTCAGCTGGACAGGTATTTCGAATGAATGGAGGGGTGAAGTGGAAGTTTTTTTTTTTTTTTTTTTTGGCTGGTGCTGCATAAGCTTGCTTTCTTGCATCATATGCCCCCACTAATGCTAATGCTAACACAGGTGGAGTCATCTTGGATCCCAAGGAGTGATAACTTTGCATTAATGTCCCCCATGGCCTGTGAATAGATGGTCGATTGTAAGCCAGGGGAGAGCCAGTTGGGTGACATGGGGTATACCCGAGTCACATTAGGTATGTTCTCGGGATGTCCCCAGTACTGTAGTTTTGCCATCTCTCCTGCCACACTTTTATTAGGTACGTGTTCAGTCTCTTCTTCTTTGTTTTCTGATTAGCATCCGGATCTGTTGTGAAGTCCAGGCAGGTTTTTGAGATGCCCTTGGTATGGTGGTATAGAAGCCCTCATCTGACTATTTCCAGGTCCAGTGGAAGTACTCCTGCAATGACTTGGAGAGCGTGGGTACTGACAGTACTGCACGCACAGGTGATGGACAGTAGTATGGTTCTTTGGTTGGAGTCTATTAGTCGCTTGTTAGAAGCGAGTGTGGCCTCTTGGAACCACACTCCTGTGGCATATGGTATGATGAGGATGAACACAGCCTTGTAGAAAAGATGCAGCGTGCGCCGGGTGAGGCCCCAATCCTTTCAGCTGACTCTCGCGATCATGGCTGAGTAGGATCTGATTTTTTTGCTGATGTATTTTATATGCTCCCTGAAGTTAGTTTGGTGTCTTGAGGTTAGTTTTGAGGATTACACCCAAATATTTGATCTGTGCAGAGAATTTAATGGATGTATTGTTTATCTTTATTTGTGGGGGCCGTCTGATATGTAAGGTGCCTTTGAGCAACATTGAGTTGGTCTTTGATGTGGAGATGTGCAGCTGATTGTGTCGAGCCCATTGCGGCAGTTTGTCCAGAAAAGTGTTGGCCATGCTTTCCAGTTCTGCTCGTGTAATTGGTGTAATGGTAATGATGAGGTCATTGACGAAAGCCTGAGTTTTGACCTCGCCATGATTCTGGGTAAGCAAGCCATCCAGTACAATGTTCCACAGTAGGGGGCCTAGGACCGAGCCCTGCGGACAGCCTCTGTAAATGTTCCTAGTCAGTGTCTGGGAGGGGGCCTGAGAGGGCACTGTGATTTCTCTGTCTGAGAGGTAACTCTGGATGAGATTGTAGAGGTTTCCCAGAACACTAGTGGTCCGAACCTCGCCAGGATGCTCAGCCACCAAAGGGAGTCGAATGCCCTGGCGAAGTCCACAGAGATCATGAGGAAGTGTTTTTTGTTGCATGTGGCCACTTTATCCAGTAGGTGCTGAAGTGCATCCACTGCCAAGGACCCCATCTGAAACCAAACTGGTTCATGGAGGAAAGCCCAGCCCTGTCATAATGCTTCAAGAGTCAGAAGTATAGAAGGCATTCTAGTAGTTTGCTTATTACAGTGATGATGTTTAGGTAGGTGGTAGATGTCAGAGTGTACAGCACATGGATGACCAGACCCAGGGTGTATCCCAGCAGAACATCGCCCGAAGCATGACACTGCCGCCACCAGCTTGTTTTCGTCCCACGGTGCATCCAGGCTCTATCACTTCCCCAGGTAAATGATGCACACGTACCCAGCTGTCGACATGTGCAACAGGAAATGTGGTTAATCGGACCAGACGACCTTCTTCGGGCACCTCCATAGCTGGGTGGGCAGGAGCGACAGTGCGTAGCACATGCTTCTTGATTAGACCGGGGTTCGAGCCCGTGACCACCAAAACGGAGGATGTGGAAATGTCAGGGAACGACCACCGCACATCCCCGGAGCAATGTGGCCTTAGTTGCTAATGTTCCTAAAAACCAAATAACAACAACAACAACAACCTTCCAATCGCTCAAGGTCCAGTTCTAATGCTTGTTTGCCCATTGTAGGTGCTGTCGCCAGTGAACCATGGTTAGAATGAGCACTCAGAGCAGCCTGCGATACTGTAGCAGGATTCGATGTACTGTGTGTTGTGACACATTTTAGCAGGATTCGATGTACTGTGTGTTGTGACACATTTTCCCGTCACCAACATTCCAATTACCGGCGAGTTGCACCACAGTCGTCCTTCTGTTGCCACGTACCATCTGGGAGAGCCTTCACTCACCTCGAGCATCGATGAGCCGTGGTCATCCAACACTTTGCCAGTAGTTTGTGGGTTTCCCTTCCTCGGACCACTTTTGGTAAGTACTAACCATGGCTGACCATGAGCACCCCACCAGCCATGCCGTTTCAGATATGCTCTGACCCAGTCATCTGGCCGTTACAATTTGGCCTTTTTCAAACTCGCTTACATCTGCTGCCTTTCCCATCTGAAGAACAAGAGTAACACTGATTAAAAGAGCTAAGTATTAGGTGTTTTTTATACCGTGACCTGAACCATGCACATGCCATAGTTCACCTGTAGTTGCTTCGATTTGCATAACGACTCACTGTTCATGTTTTGGCTCATCGGTGTATATATGTAAATAAACAATGAACAGAGACAATTTGGCCTCAGTAGCCCTTGTGTCATTAAGGCCGATAACAACAACATATACAGCCATCCACTGCCACATCAGACAGAAGCTTATTCCAGCAATCAACACCCACTGGCTAAAGGCAAACTGCCACTCATCTATCCTGCAATCATCCCTCCTCAGTCCAAATCCACCACGTCCCTCATGCACAAAGTGTAAGCAAGAGGAAGAATTCCATCAGCATACAGCCTGCTCAATCTGTTCGAAGCCTTAAACACCTCAATCAGATCACCCTGCAGTTTCCCAGCCTCCGATGCTGCAATCTACAGAACCAAAGCCTTTCTCGGCAAGAACACCCCTTTGCTCCCCTCATCAATCTAGCTAACCCCCCCCTCCCAACACTGAAATAATATAATTCAAAATTTTCCCACATATCTACATTCACATTCTACCTTATGGATGCTTTGGTATCACCATTATAGAAACCAACACTCTTTTGTATGAGTCAATGTAAATTACTCATCATTTGTATGCATCACCGAAAATGGCACATCTCTCATTTATTCAAATCTTGGGAAAAGTTTGTCATTGGTAGTTTTTCTTCTGTACGCTGTTTTGCTGTTCACTGTATACATTATTCACAGGTCAGCATAAATTTGCCGATAACAGCTGCCATCTGATGAGCAATCAATATGCCTCAAAATGTCCGATGATGCCCAGAATTTTATGTAAATAGCAGATTCACATTTTTAATGATGCTATTTGTATGAAATAGTATTAGCAGCTTAGATTGTCTCATGAATAATGGTGTCTTTCTAAAGTGAAAACAGAAATACAAAGATGTAAAACATAAATACCTGTAATTCTTAGACCAGGGATGGGGAACCTTTTTATATTGGAAGGCCAAATTTTATTTAACCAAGATACTATTAGGCCGCATGCTGAGAATTAAATATATACAAAAAAAAATTGTATTTTTGTAGGCATATTTACAATTTTAATTACAGCCTGTTATTGTATGAGGAATTTAAACAAACAAATTAGCAAAGATGATAACAAAACTAAAAATGGATGAATTTAGACAACAAACCATTTAATGACTTTTTTGCGACTGCTTAATGCCAGATAGTAGTCTGATATTTGGTTCCAACGTCATTGAGCGTACTTTTAATTAGTCCAAATGAATATCCATCATCTGAGATCTCAAGCTTGTTTTAATTTGTGTCATATATGAAAATGTTGATTCACAACAGTAGGTTGTGCCAAAACAAGCTAGCATTCCGATGAACATGTTGATGTAGACATGGGTATTCAACAGCATTTTTCCATATTTTAAGAGGATCCTTCTTTGCGTCAAATAGAGACTTCAGAATATTATCTTCTGAGAGCTCAGTTAATTCCATCTGTAAATCATCAGGTGCTTTGGAGACATCAATCAGGCATTGTTGAAAAGCTGGTTTCAGTGTGAGATTGTTTCTCAAAATCAGCAAACCTTTCATTGTATTTTTCAATCAGGGAGTCTAGAACAGCTGCGTGTTCTTTCATTTTGCATTTCCTTAATGATTTGTTTGTATCCTGTTCATTAATTACTTTTGCCAGTTCAGGAAAGTGTTCAGCTGAAAGTTCTGATTGGTTAAGCAAAGTTTTGAAAAAGATCAGCTTTTTCCGAAATGCCTGTATTTTAAGCCACAGATCATTTTGCATTGACATTATATCACACAAAAATGCAATATCTCTGTAGAATTGCACTTTTAACAATTCACACTGTTGATTAAGTTCCTCAAAAAAACTTGTGATTTGTTTTCACAAAGATAAAAGTTTGACAAGTATTTGTCCTTGGGACAACCAGTGCACTTTAGAATGATATGGCAGATCCACACTGAATGTTTCATCATTAAGCTGAAACATGTTGCAAAATTGGCGATGTGTGATGTATTTGCACAAATGTATTTAACAATACCTATAACTTTATTTAATGTGTCACTTAAAACAGTAGATTTGGCACAGAGATTCTGCTGATGAAGGATACAGTGAAAGGAAATCAGAGTATCTCGATCTGACAATTCTTTCTGTAGTAATGCAACAAATCCTTCATGTTTTCCTCTCATGGAAGGTGTGCCATCTGTGTATACACCTACTAAATTGCATAAATTCTGTTTCGCTTCACGGCATTTTTATTTGAAAATGGTGAATATGTCAATTCCACGTGTCCTGGCAATAAGGATACCCAAAGTTAGTAACCCCTGAAATGAAAATCTGCAATTATGACATGAATAAAAAATAACACCTGTGCTGAGTCAGCAATGTCAGTGGATTCATCCAAGGCAATCGAATAATAAATGGCTTCACTTTGGCATATTGCACGAAGTTGTTCTGTTATATTACTGGCTAATTCATGTTGCCAATCAGTTATGGTCCTCCTTGTCCATACTTCTTAACCTTAGCTGAATCTAAACATCCCACAACTTCAGTAATGCATTCTTTTATGATTTCCACATCACTAAATGGCTCACCTCTTCTTGCAACTAGATTACACCACTGTTGCTTCAGTGGTGCCATCCCTTGTCCTGACATAATTTTGAATACTTGTTGCCACTGCTTTCCATCTTTCATTTTCTTATGTGCAGACTTTTGAGGTTCTCCTTCTAGTTTAGCATATTTGTTGTCCTTATGAGTCACATAATGCAGATATGCAATATATTTCTTCACTATTGCCAATATGGCATTGCAAAGCAAACATTTTATCATTCACTGCAGCAATGCAATACTGCAATTCTCATTCTTCATTGAATACTCTCTTTTCCTCCTTTAATGCTCTTTTCTTATTTCTTGACATAATCGGGTAACTAGTAAAAATTAAAAATGAAATACACAGATTGATTGAAGATTCAGTTTTAAAGGAAACAAGTACTGGAAACCGATGGAATTGGGGAGAATGGCTGGAATGACCAGTGAGATGAGTCATCACTAATAAAAAAGGTAACGTTGCCAAATGGAATTCAGTTTCAAGTGGAAGTGATGCCATATCGTCTATATGGGAGTGAGATGAGTCATCACTAATAAAAAAAGGTAACGTTGCCAAATGAAATTCAGTTTCAAGTGGAAGTGATGCCATATCGTCTATATGGGAAACAATAATATTCTGTAAAGATTAGTGAATTAGAATAAATGATTTATTTTGTATTTACTTTAATGTAAAATTCATTATTATTTTCTTTAACTAGAAAAGGCAATGCATACATTGTCTTTAACATGTTACAGTTCTTTCTTAAGAAGCTCTTGGGCCTGCGACGTGAATCACTGGGTGGTTGCCAGTTCGCCAGTTACTGAGTTGCCGTTGACAGGCCTCTCACTAACTACACAGTTATCGATATAAATAATTTTACCTCTTCACTTTGTTTTGTCCTTTATCGATCTATCCAATATTTTTATGCCTTTTATATTTCTTTTTCTATTGTATGGCGTAAATGTACACTAATTTATATAAGGAGAATAACGATATATAAAATTTGCCTTAAAAATATTTTGAGTTTGGTGTTATGTCATGAAATAAAAGGCAGATTTTGCATTTGAGAGAAATAGGCAAAAAGCGACAACTGATACTCCAAAAGGCTGCCGGTTCCCCACCCCTGTCTTAGACCATTCATTTTATTGACAGGGATTATTTATTTTATATTGTCATCTGTGCAAGAAACATTTTATTAGTAATTCCCAACACAAGAGCTCTCTTTTTGCCAATCGGTATATCATTTTGCTCTTCATCTTTATGTGTATATGAAAATAAAGATCGAAATGTTTGTTTTATTGAAAATTATGTAAACACACACAAGAACTTTGGAAAATAACACGTTATGTAATGTTTTTTTTTTTGTTTTTTTTTTCCATGTTTGTAGATCCAGACGAAAACAGTAAAACATTGTGTCCAGTTCTATTATTTGTGGAAGAAAGTTTGCCCTGATGAATACAAAAGGTTGAGATTAGTTCGAAGGAGAAGAGAACAGGAGAGTATTTATTATAATCTGCGTTCTACAGCTTCATCTGAAGGAAATGAAGAAAAAGGAGATGGCCAACATTTAGGTGTAGGTGAAAATGATCATCCTATAGAAGCCAGTGTAAGTTCTGTGTGACTGATTTTTTTCTAATTTCAGAAAAGAATTTTAAAATTCTTGATGCAAAAATAGTAAACAGTAAGCTAATTTTTAAGTATTGATACCAGTAGTTGTAGTAATTGTAGTGTTTGTTCTTCACGCATGCGTATAAATGACCAATCGTCAGACAATAGGAGTGGTCTACGGATATTGATTGAAGTTTCATGTAGTTTCATCTCTAAGGTTTCCGCAATAAGTAGGTTGTGTTGAATATTTATAATTTTTTACAGCCGAATGAATGTTGTTCATTTATTGCGCGGAACGAAAGTTCCGATGCATTTGAACGACCCGCCCGTACCGAAGCTTGGTGTTGTTTTGCTCAAAGCTGTGCTACTCCCATGGTAGATCCTACATAAACAGCATTGCAATTTTTGCATGGGATGCTGTATACTAGGTCATGCTGTGATTGGAATATGGTGTTTGAAGGTCGATTTCTGAAAAATGTGTGTAATTTGTTCATGGGCTTTGCTATGATTTTCATGTTGGTTCCCTTGCATATTTGGTTAAGTTTATTGTACCAGTACTCGACATATGGAATGGTGATGAAATGTATTTTGGTCTTGTCGGATTTTTGTGCAATGTTTGTTGTGAGGTTGTTGTTATTTATTTTTTCACGGGCTATTGTTTTAACTTTGTTTATATAGGTTAGCGGGTAACCCCTATTTGAGAATCTTCTAGTTAATTCATTTATTTCTGTCGTTAGAGAAATCTGGGTGGAAGAATATTTAAAGGCGTTAAGAAATTAATTCAGCATGACTGATTTTTTGTATGGTTGGGGATGATAACTGTGGAAATGCAAAAGCATCCCCTTATTAGTGGGTTTTCTATATATGCTGAAATTTAGTTTTTGGTCTAATCTGTGTATGGTAAAATTAAGGAAATTTATGGAGTGGGTTTCTGCTTCAATTTCTAATTCAAATTTTAATCTCTGATGGATGTTATTAAAAACCTGTAGAATATTGCTTATGGTCAAATGATCTGTGATAATTAGATATCGTCCGTAATACGTCATCCAGATATCGTCTGTAATATGTGATCTGTGGTATAAATGGATCAAGATGGATCTTTTCTAATTTGTCTAAGTATAGTTCAGCAATGAGTCCACTGATGTTTAGGCCCATTGGGAGGCCGAAAATCTGTCTGTATATTCTTTATGGTTCATTAAAGGTTAATGAACCTTAAAGATGTCCATATCAAGGAGGATATGAAGTTATATTCACTGGATGTGACTTCGCTATACACTAACATAAATGTACCTTATGCCTTAAACATAGTCTGGACTTACTTTAACGATGATAACATAAAAATTAATAACACCAGACTCCCCAAAGACAGAATCTTCGAGCTAACAAAACTATTAGTAAATGCTAATTACATTCTCTTTCAAGGAAAAATATACAGACAGATTTTTGGCCTCCCAATGGGCCTAAACATCAGTGGACTCATTGCTGAACTATACTGTTGTCAGATATGAAGTTTTCTGAGCAGTGCAGACAGGCTGCCAGAGCAGCTCATGGGGGTGGGGCATCTTGTCAATGATATACAGGAATTTTGCTAACAGGTATAAGGAATTGATTATCCATTTGAATAAGGCAATGGTCTGGCTACTCCTTGAGTAATGTATATGTCTGGAGGCCTCATTTTAAAAAGGATGTCAAGCTGCTGGAACAAGTACAGAAAAGGGCAACGAGATTGATGAGGGGAACAAAAGGTTGCTCTTACCAGGAAAGGCTTAAGTTCTGCAAATTGCAGCATCTGGAGAGTAGGCACCTGTGAGGTGATCTGATTGATATGTATAAGGGCTTGAATAGTTGAATAGTTTCAGCAGCCTCAATGCTGATGGAATTCTTCCTTTTGCTGAGATTATGCACCTGAGGGGGCATAAATTCAAATTGAAGAAAGACAGTTATAGAATAGATGTGCAGAAATTTGCCTTGAGCCAGCGGGTGACTGATTGCTGGAACTACTTCCATCTGTTGTTGTGGAAGTTGATAGCTTAAATAAATTCAAGGAAGAACTAGACAAACTTTTGGAGAGAATGAATGGGTGAAATATTTTTTTTTTTTGTTTGTTTTTTTTTGCTGGTGCTGTATAAGCTTGCTTTCTTGCATCATATGCCTCTACTAATGCTAATGCTAACTTGTGGATCACCATTTCACATCCATGAAGAATTAGAAAACAAAGAAAAAACACCAGAAAAACTTATGAGTTGCAGTTGGCCAATATTTCAGTAGATACCTCTCATCCTAAACATTCTGAGAAGCTAGAAGAATTGTACATGTGCATATTTGCCAACTCGTGGGTTTAGAATGGATGATGTCTTTTTTTTACCAGATTTTATCCCTTTTCTGTGTCCCCATTGTGACATTTCATTACATAAAATGTCTGTCTTTTTATAAAAAAAATAGCTTTTCCTCCATTGTTCCATTTCACAAAAAAATAGCAAACTATGTTAAAATTGGAATTATTTTAAAAATTCTATAAATTTCTACTCATTTTCATTAATGAGTAGAAATTTGTCAGGTGTACTAGTCTACATTTTAAAATTAAAATGCAGAATAATAGCATTATTCTCTGTGATATATGATGATTTAATCATACTTGTATTGTGCAAAGCTAATTACAGTGTCTTTCAGTAATAATCAAGAAATGTAATATAAAATTTCAGCAGACATACACAGAGTACAATCACAATATTATGACCACCCCCCCCAATGCAGACATCACACACGCCTAGCAAATCATACAGCGCACTTGTCCAGTTCACACACCTCAAGCATATAAGGTTGATGTTCGGCATCCACGAACACAGTAACAGCCTCTGTCATGGGCAAAGCACGCAACTTATCAGACCTGGAAAAAGGCATGATCATCGGCTATCGTGCCAGGGGTGCCAGCTCACGCTGCAGTGGTGAAAGTGTATCAAGACTGGACAAATAGGACAGTTTTGATGACCAGACGTGACAATTGTGGGATCCCATGCACCATTGATCCCAGAGGTGAACTTCGGCTGAAACAGTTGGTCAGGACCGATAAGCATGCTACAGTTGCTCAACTGGCCATCCGTATTAACTGTGGGGCCACCAGAAAGGTCTTCAACACAATAGTGCAGCGAACCCTGTTGCGCATTGGGCTCCAGAGCAGATGCTTGATGACAGCACCCATGCTGATGGCCGTTCATCGCAAACAACAGCGTCAGTTTGCACAGCAATACCGACACTGGACCCCAGCCGAGTGGCAACAGGTGGCCTCCGATGAGTCACGGTTTCTGTGCCACCGAGTGGATAGACGATGGCATATTAGGCGTGAAACCTCCAAGAACAGACACCCAGATATGATTGTTGGCTAAAGGTAGGCTGGTGGGTGCTGCGTTATGGTCTGGGCAATGTTTTCATGACATGGCTTTGGTTCACTGATACCTCTGGAGGACACCCTGATTGCAAATGGTTACCTATCAATTGTCACAGATCAGGTCACACAGTCAACATGTACACCAGTACATGTTGACCGTGTTCCCTTGGGGGCAATGTTATCTATCAGCATGACAATACACCATGCCATGTCACCAGAATTGTCCACGAGTGGTTTGAGGAGCACAATGAAAACTTCAAGCTACTCCCTTGGCCACCGATATTCCTTGGATCTTAACCCAATTGAAGATCTTTGGGGCCACCTCGATCGACACATCAGACAGATGGATCCTCCACCAAGGAACCTACAGGAACTCTGGGGTGCACTACAGTCTGCATGATCACAGATAGCTATAGCAACCTTCTGCGGACTTATTGAGTCCCTCCCATGCTGGCTAGCTGTGTTGCATGTTGCGAAAGGTGCTTATTCTGGATACTGGGTAGGTGGTCATAATAATGTGACTGGACCCTGTATATATATATGCATGATTTTCCAAGTATAGCAAATTCTGAAAAAAAAGTAATGTATTTGCCTTGTTTACTGTATGTTGATGTGATTTTTTATTTTCATGTGACAGGAAATATGATATAATCAGACATTCTGAATACCTGATAACCTGCAAACAAATAAGCATAAGGACAGCATGCATGCACTGCTTGAAAGAACTACAAAAAATATCAGTCGCATTTCATAATGACAGTGATGTCATACTTGCCAAATGTTCTATTTACATTGTTTATTATGGAACATGATTTTCCTCTTAGTTGTGCAATTGAGCAGGTGCATTGCTGAGTATAGTATAAAAAAAAATTCAATTATAAAACAATGGAAACAACAGTCATTGTTAGTGAAATTGCATGGATATGGAAAGAAGTAGTGATGGCTCCAAAAATTATGCCGTTTTCTATTGCTGCAGATGGTAGTAATCAAAGTACAGGAACTCCTCGACTTATGCAAATTCAACTTATTTAAGTTTTTGCCGGCCGGTGCAAACTGAAAAAATATATATATCGAAATGTATTTGACATCTGTAGGGATAAATGGAGGTATTATGAATCGTAATGTGAACCCAATAACATTTTGTTTGTTTGTTTTTTGTAATTCGTTCCATGTCCTTGGATGTTGAAAATTTTGCTATATTGCTAAGCTATTTATCTCTCTAAAAGGTCATATTTATAATGGAAATTGCACTACACTTTTATCGTTATCATATGTTCCATTATAACAATTAATTTTGAATGCCTTGGTGATATTTTTCTAAAGCACATTTCTGGAAGTCACAACCAAAAAACAATATGCACTTTCCAGTTTATCGGGTTTTTCTATTAGCGCAATCTGTTATAAACGGGTAGTAAACTCGATCTTATTGCATTTGTGATAATCCCGATAACTGGAATTCTGTGGGTGTTTACATTACGGTATTATGGTGAAATGTGTTCCTATTTACGTATTACAATGGTGAGGGGAAAGGGACCAAGGGAAAGTGCAAGTGCTGGCAGTGCCAGGAAATGAAACAAAATTAATTTAGAAATGAAGATGAAAATGATTAAGAAGTATGAAGCAGGACAAAGTTTGCCATCTATTTCAAGGGAGGTAGGTCTCACTGCTTCAACAGTGAATACTATTTTAAAGAACAGTGCATGTATAAAAGAACATGTCAAAGGATCAATGCACTTAAGATCAACAGTGATCACAAAACAGCATTCAGGTGCTATATCGAAGATGGAACAGCTGTTAATAATATGAATGAAAAATCAGATTTAGAAGCAAGTGCCCCTGAGTGCAATGGCCATTCAAGCAAAAGCAACAAGTATTTATGAAGATATTAAGGATAAGTACAGCGAACCCCAAGCCAAGTTCATGGCAAACAACGGGTGGTTTAATAGGTTTAAGCATCGCTCTGGTTTCCAAAACATTAAAGTATGTGGTGAAGATGCCAGTGCCAATTCTGCAGTTGCAGAGAAATTTTGTGATGTGTTGGAAAAAATTATTGAAGAATATTGAAGGCAGCTATTCAACACAGAAAATTTTTAATGTTGATGAGACTGCTCTATATTGGGAAAAAAAAAAGCCGGATCGAACATACATTGCCAAAGAGGAAAAGACAATGCCAGGTTTCAAGGCTTCAAAATATAGGGCCACGCCCTTGCTGGGGATATTCCCGTGGTTGAAAAACATTGTAAAGACAACAACATTCCTTTCAAGATTTTGCTTCTATTAGATAATACTCCTAGACATCCTATGCATCTAGATGATTTCAATTTAAACATGAGAGTCATATTTCTACTGCCAAGCACGACTTCACTCATTCAGCCTACAGATAAGGGTGTTATTTCAAATTTAAAAGCATACTATTTACACACGTTTGCTCAGGCATTGTCTGCAGTAGACAGTGAGAAAAATTTTACGTTAAGAGACTTTTGGAAATCTTACAATGTTTACCATGCCATCTTAAATATTAATAAGGCCTGAGTGGAAATTACTAAAAGTTGTTTAAATGATTTGAAAAAGACGAATCATATGAAGAGGTTACAGATGAGATTGTAAAGGCTGCAGAGCTACTTCAGTTGGAGGTTGATGCCAAAGATGTGGAGGAGTTAACAGAGGAAGAAGAGAAGAAATTATCTAACGAAGAACTTATTGACTTGCAGGCAGCGATAGTTAAAGAAGAAAATGCTGACGAAGCTCAAGATGAACCAAATGAGGAGCCAAGAAGCTTCATCACCAGAGAGAGAGAGAGAGAGAGAGAGAGAGATGGCAATGGCATTTCGTGAAATTGCATCAGCAATGGCGAAGTTAGAGAAGATGGATCCCGACAGCGAACGATTCTTAAAAGTTAACAGAGGGGCGAATATGGTTGCTTGCTACAAATAAATCTACGATGAAAAGAAAAAAGCCACCATCCAGTCATCCATTAATATGTTCTTTCATAAGGTTGAGCAGCCGATCCCTTCTAAATCTTCACAGTCCTCAACCTCCGCAGAGCCCTACTTATTGGCTGAAGACATCGATTCTGGCAACGATTCTCGAGAGGTAAAATTTACTGACATTAAACCTGTCTCCTCTCTTTTTTTGTAATTTTATAAATTTGAAATTTTTTAAATTGCACAATTTTGTAATTTTTCCTGTGCGTGAGATAAAAAAATTGAATAAATACAATAAATAATTCTATTTACATGTTTATCAAACATTTCTTTTTTTGATTCAATCAATTCAGCGAGCACAGTTGTGAGTGCTGCACAAGCATGGGGGAAATTCCGACACATAAAAATCCGACTTATGTAGAATTCCATGGAACGCAACCCTTACATTAATCAGGGAGTGGCTGTAATTCCAAGCTATAGCCCCTTGTGATGATCTTTCATAATAATAATAAAGATCAAATCAAAAGCATCTTGCTCTCATTTCTAGTATTGGAAAGTTGCTCTACATGGCACAACATTAGGCACCTTCTTCTGAACAATCTAAATGCTTAGGATTCCTTTAAAAATCTGAGGTCTAAAAACTGGAATAGGCAGAATATTAAAAGAGAAAATTTGAACACTTTGTGGTAATAGGCTGTCATTTTACTTGTTTGGAAGGACATGACAATTTTTAAAGTTCATCATCAGTGTCCTTTCTGAAATTTCTTTTAAGAACAGGAAGGTCTGCAAGGATCAGTACCACCCTTTTTGCATCAGAATAAATGCTATGTTCAAATCATCCCAATACTGTTTAAACATCTTTTTGCCAATGTTTTCAGCAATCCAGTCACTTACAGAATATATGCACCATAGAAAGGCAACTCAGTGTTAATAAAGAAAATAGAATCATGGATATCACATAATGACTACCAATTATCTCCACAGAGCCCTGTTATACATTTCTATATAAAATGCAACATGCAATCTTGATCCAGAGTTAAGGGTGGAAAGCCCATGCTACTCACTAACAGTATTTAAGTTTTGGGCGTCATATTAGATATCGGATTTAACTTTCAGAAACACATACCGCATATACAAATTATCTGAAAAAAAAAAAAAAAAAAAAATGACCGTACTGACAGTACTCTCTGCTATGGCATAGAACACTGATCACTGTATTTACTTCATTTGTACTTGGCATTAGTCTGATTCATTCTAACTATACTGTGGTACACTAGTGTATGACTTGGCAAGGAAGTTAGTATTGCAGCACTACTCCCAGGGTTCTGAGCTGGATATCATCATTCTTCTCTTTCTTGGTGATTCCGTTCTACTTCTGACTGACTCTCTCTCTCTCTCTCTCGCTCTCGCTCTCTCTCGCTCTCTCTCTTTTTGGCTGGTGCACCATATGGCTAATAATAATAATAAATTTGATTCAACATTATACCCTTACAATATCACTAAGTGCTGATTGAAATCCCCAGACTATATATAATGTGCATGAACCTCCATTAGCACTTAGGAGAAAGATGGTTGCACTTACCTCTGCAACCAAATTTCAGAGCCCGCCATCTCATCCTATCCTTATTTGCCAGGATGAGGTGGCAAGCCTTATGTAAGAATAAACCTAACGAAAATAAGCCTACTAGAATAAAGTTGAATGGACTTGTGCAAATCTGGAATGTTATTTTAGAAAATTTCTACCAGAAAAAAAAACAACAGGACCTCCATGGTCTGTGTACAAACCTGAGCTTCAATCAGTAAGTAGAAAATTGAAATCATCCCATATTAAGGCAGTCACCCATTCCATCTATATGTGGAGGCTCTCATCATAATCTTCACCATCTTGTGGTTTCTAGATTACTCCCATTCTCATTATACCTTTGCTTCCAACTAATTCACACCACACAGATTCTATACTAACATGTATAACTTCTGATATTCAGTTAGTTGCATCATCAATCATTGCTCCTGCTAGATGCCCACTCATACAAGTCCACTTATCCTTATTTTTAAAAAAATGTTACCCATATTCCTGCCAGTGGAATCTCCAAATAAAACTAAATCCTTTTGAAGCAGAGCAGTGTGCACTAACTGGTTATTCCCTTCTGGTTCCAAAATCGGTTGTACATCACACAAATCACAGGTGCCGGGCAGTTTGTGATTGAACAATTTCTCTATGTTTAAATTACAATTTTTAGAGTAATTACTAGTTCTTTTAAGTTCCTGCTTTTATTAAATCTTCTTATAATAGAAAGTCACCTTTCTTTATCTTTTTTCTTATTTTAATTACTAAACAATACTAATCTTTGCTTGGGTATACCAGACACTGCACTTGTCTTCCCGTGGCAGATCTGGAAATCTGGGCAGAGTAGCCAACCCCCTAGAACTAAAAGGAGCAAAATAATGGATCTCCACACCTTTCCATCAGGAAGCCCACAGACTCTACATATCATGAACATTACAAAAATATTCCAAATCTGAAGAGACTGAAAATGGACGTGTTAACAAGACTGCACCATTCCCATAATTCATCCCTTGGCAGATCAACCCATGAATAATCTTTCTCCAGTTCTTATTCATGAATATTTGAAACTGCTGCTGGCTGGAAGGGTTCAGAAGTGGCAGTTGAAATTTAACATTAAAAAAATGCATGGTACTGTATATGGGAAGCAATTGGGTGGTACCACATTCAGGGCAATATAGAAAGAAAAGACCTTTAGATAATCATACAGTCCAGCATTAAGTTCTCTTATCAATGTAGCCAGACTGCTAGGACAGCTCGTGGTGTTCCTCAAATGATATACAGGAATTTTGCTGCAGGGGACAAGGAAGCGAATGTCCTATTGTATAAAGCATTGTATCTTGAGTTCTGCATACAGGTCTGGAAGCCTCATTTTCAGAAGGATGTGATTCTATTGAAAGAGGTGTAGAGAAAAGTAACAGGATTAGTCAGGAACACAAAGGGCCCTTACTAGGGCTTATGTAGATAAAGTAAATTAAATCTGATAGCACCCTAACTTTTGCTCAGATGACATACATAAGAGGACATAAATTTAAATTGAAAAGGGTAACTTAGGGTAGATATGTGAAATTTTGCTTTTGGTTGAACAACTTCAATCTAGTCTTGCAGAGGTCGATAATTTGAATAAATATAAGGAATAATTAGGCATGTTAGAGGGGATGGACAAATGATATAAGTAGTTTTTTGTTGTTGTTATCATTTCTGTTTTTGTTTTATCTGCTGCTGTATAAGCATGCTTCCTTGCATCATTTGCCCCTACTAATACTAATTAAATTCATTAAAACAAAAAAAAAATTCAAACTGGTGGACTGAGGGTATTACTGCCAATGAAAAAAACTACTTGAGATATATAAATTAAAGATGACATGAATACTGGATACTCTATATTTTCTAAAAGAAAAAAAAAAGATAGAACTAAATGACATAAGCAAACAGTTAATATGAAACAAGCAGACCCATCCCTCCACCTTAAAACCTATACAATGGACCATAAATTGTACATTGAAATTGCAGAATATTTTGTAGCAACATGAACGACTTCTGTGAACTGATCACCCTCTATCAACTTAACTCCTGAAGTGGCTCCTTTAAAAAAAATTACACTCTGTATGCATGAGACAGATTTTCAATGCACATAGGGCTTGGAGGTATTGCCATTTCAGTGAAATCTAGAATTCCCTACAAAATAGCTCACCCTTGTCTCTATAGACCTTCCACCAAATCATACATACACTGAAGCAGATTTAGATGACCTCGTTATACAGATATTGATGCTATTATATCGGATAGGTGAAGCATGGACTTTTAGGTTTCCACTATAAACTGAACCTCAGATATTGCCTCAGTGTGGAATAAAAATTAAAATAATTAAGTAGATATCTTCTTATAACCACTCTGATACTACAATTGAATGGAATAACAGTTTGTTTTTGAGCCTCATATCATCACAAATAAAGCCTATGATAGATACAGAAGCCTATGATAGATGTAAGCTGGTCTGTAACCAAGTTACAAAGGAGATTAGGCAGACAAAGGCAGATTATGAGAAATCTTTGGCAAAGGATGCAAAGAAAAACAGCAAAGAGTTCTTTACTTATGTAAACTCTAGAAGGAAGGGGATGAATCAGATTGGTCCGCTTTATATCGATGGTTCAACTGTTGATGATCCTGCTCAGGTAGCTAACAAACTAAATGAATATTTTGCATCGACATTCACACATGAGGAGTTATTCAGCGAGGGGAATGCCAGAGGTGTATTCAACTCTAGCAGTAAGCTAGAGAATCTTGTAATAACTCAGAGTAAAGTGGAGGAGAAATTGTTGAAGATAAACACAAGAAAGGCACCTGGGATGGATGGGATCTATACAGTTATATTAAAGGAGGCAGAAAAGGAAGTAAGCAAACCCTTAGCCATAATTATGAGAGCTTCCTTGGACTCAGGGGAGGTACCCACAGACTGGAGATGTGCAAATGTAACCCCAATTCACAAAGGAGGATCAAAGGCTGACACAAGTAATTATAGACCTGTGAGTTTAATTTCTGTTCCAGGAAAATTAATGGAGGCACTGGTTAAAGAAGCACTGCAGGATCATCTAGACAAGACTTCAGTTATAGCTCGGACACAGCATGGTTTTGTTAAGGGGAAGTCTTGCCTGACCAATTTGATTGGATACTATGATGCAGGGAATAACTTTGATATTATATACTTGGATCTTAGAAAGGCTTTTGATACTGTTGCACATGGAAGACCGCTGCACAAATTGGAGCAGTGTGGCATTGGAGGCAAATTGCTGCTATGGATAAAGGGGTTGTTGAGGGGGAGAAGACAGAGAGTGGTAATCAATGGACACTGCTCATCGTGGACTAATGTTATTATTGGAGTCCCTCAGGGTTCAGTGTTGGGTCCATTTGTTTTCTGTATTTATAAATAATATTGATGATGGTATATCAAGCTTAATGTCCAAGTTTGCAGACGATACAAAGGTTGGCACAGTTGTTAAGGACACTACTGACGTTATGTGCTGCAACAGGATCTGGAAAGGTTGAGCATATGGGCTGAGAGGTGGCAAATGAAGTTTAACATTGACAAATGTAAAGTACTACATATGGGAAACAGCAACTCCAAAGCAACGTATCAACTCTGTGGTACTACACTGACAGTGGTAGAGAATGAAAAAGACCTGGGGGTAATTGTGCAGGCAGATATGAAGTTCTCTGAGCAGTGCAGACGGGCTGCAAGAGTAGCTCATGGTGATATACAGGAATTTTTCTAGCAGGGATAAGGAGGTGATTATTCCCTTGTATAAGGCAATGGTCAGGCCACACCTAGAGTACTGGATACAGGTCTGGAGGCCTCATTTCAAGAAGGATGTAGAGCTGCTGGAACGAGTACAGAGAAGGGCAACAAGATTAGTGAATGGAACAAAGGGTTGCTCTTACGAAGAAAGGCTTAAGTTTTGCAAATTACAGTGTCTGGAGACTAGGTACCGGCGAGGTGATCTGATAGAGGTATATAAAGCCTTGAATGGTTTGAGTACGCTCAATGCTGATGGGATTCTTCCTCTTGCTCAGAATAATCACCTGAGAGGGCATAAATTGAAATTGAGGAAAGACAGATGTACAGAAATTTGCCTTTAACCAGCGGGTAGTTGGTTGGTGGAACAGACTTCCATCCCTTGTGGAAGTTGATAGCCTAAATAAATTGAAGGCTCAGCTGGACAGGTATTTCGAACGAACGTAGGGGTGAAGTGGAAGTTTTTTTTTTTTTTTTGGCTGATGCTGCATAAGCTTGCTTTCTTGCATCATATGCCTCTGCTAATGCTAATATGCATTATCTACATTGTTTGAATCATTTTCACCTGTAACTTCATATGGACCAGTCTTTGGAAATTGCATAATCTGTAAATGTGCAACTTCCATATGATCATCCTTTACCATGGATGAAGTTGCACATTTACAGATTGTGCAATTTGTAAAATTGTGCTACAGGTCCTGATGAAATTTATTGTTCTGTGATTATACATTTAAGTGAGGATCCTACAGATGTGTGACAAAATCTTTTCATAGTGTTATTATCCTACCAGCTGATGCCATTCTTATTTGCTAGCATTCCCAAAGTCAGGAAAAGATCACACTGATCAAAAAATTATCACAGTATTGCCCAGAAGCAGAAAATACATTAAGTCCAAATCAGTATGGCTTTAGAAAGAGTAGGTCAACAAGTCCTTTTCTACTTTTGATGCCGTCTCCTTATAGGAAGTTGGCAATCACCATGCTGTTGTAGTAGTAGCATGTGATGCAAGAAAGCAAGGGTATGAGCTTATGCAGCATCAGCCAAAAAAAAATTTACAAAACAATTCCCTCTAAATCAGGCCCAGGTAAACTATGGCCTGCTGGCCGCATGCGGCCTGCCACACATTTTGTGTGGCCCGCGAGGTTTAATTGTATTTTCGAAAAAAGTTGACTTATTCGACGCCTTTTTGAAAAATAAATTGATATATGTAATACATTATAGAATTTGTCGACTTGTAAATTGTTTTATCATCTCTCTATTGTTCAAATTGAGATAGAATTTGAAATTGTGCGCGAACTGAAGCGAGCCAATGGGCGCTTTTATAATGGTATAATTTGCGATTATAAACTAACTGCGCAAAAATACGGTAACAGACAACCGGTGATGACGACAACGGCTTTGCTGCAGTGGCGGAGTAATAGGATAGGACTGCTGAGTGGCCGCAGTTCCAATCTGTTTTCTCTGATGGTCATCCCGCAGTTAGTTTTTTTTCGTTATCTTTGGTTATTATCTTTGTGCCAGTAGCAATAAAAATAATATTTACGCCCTTTTAAAAATGAATAAAAAACGAAAAATTCAACAAGAGTCTTCAGTGAAGAGTGGAGCACAAAATATTTTTTTTGCCAACATAAATAACAAGACTATTTGTCTCATCTACCGGGAGAGTGTCTCAGTGTTGAAAGAGTACAATATTAAAAGACATTTCACTACTAAACATTCCGAATATGGTGCCAATTTAACTCCGGAAGCAAGAAAGAAAACTGCTGATGGATTGATTCAAAATTTATCTAGACAACAAAATGTGTTTACCCGGCTAACTAAGGAACAAGAAGCTACTGTAGAGACAAGTTTTGTTATTTCTCATATAATTGCCAAAAGCAACGAGCCTTTTTCTGATGGAGACTATATTAAAAAATGTATGACCGAAGCTTGTGGAATTATATGTCCTGACATTAAACACAAATTTAAGAATATAAGTTTATCTCGGCGAACCGTAGTAAGAAGAATTGAATGTATCGATACAAATTTGAATGAGCAATTATTATCAGTATTAGAATCCATAACATGGTACTCGATAGCTCTCGACGAAAGTAACGACCAAAAGAATACCGCACAGTTATTAATTTTCATACGTGGATGTACCTCTAATTTTGAAATTATTGAAGAGCTTCTTTCAGTGGAATCTCTTAAAGACCAAACAATGGGCTGATATATTTGAAAAAGTTAAAAAATGCTTAACAAGATATAATTTACAATGGAACAATATGGTAAGCATAACAACTGATGGAGCACCAAGTTTGACAGGTAAAAATGTTGGAGCGTTAAAAGAAAATTCAGGATAAAATTTATGAAAAATAATCCTGATTATAATTTAATTACAATTCATTGTATTATACATCAACAAGTATTGTGTAAAAATGTGTTAAAAGTTGAACATGTCACATCTTGTATTATTAAACTAGTAAATTTAATACGATCGAGGGGCCTGAAACACACTCAATTCGTTAATTTTCTTCAAGATATTGAATCTGAGTACACAGATATTCCTTATCTAAGCCAAATTCGATGGCTTAGCTTAGGAAAAGTTCTTCGATGAGTATGAAATCTTAAAGATGACATCATTCTATTTTTAACACTGAAAAATATTATGGACTTTCCCGAATTAACTGATAATAACTGGATTTGTGATTTTGCATTTACCCTAGACATCGTGACACACTTAAATACTTTCGACACCGTGTTATAAGGGAAAAAAGTTTGAATGGATTTCAATTAAAACTCCAGTTGTTCCTTCGACATTTGTTGATTAACAAGGTAGATCACTTTCCAACCATGAAGTTGCTGAAGATTCTAGAAAATAAATTTGAAAAATATTGTGAAATTACCAACGCTTTGAATGACGACTTTTCACAAAGATTTGGCGACTTCCGAAAAATTGAGACAAGTTTGGCAATAGTGCGCGACCCATTTTCAATAGAAACTGATAGCGCACCGAGTGAACTACAACTTCAGATTATAAATCTGCAGTATGATACCGATTTAAGGGGCGCCTCCGTAGCCAGGTGGGAAGGAGCAGCAGTGCTTCTTGATTAGACCGGGGTTCGAGCCCATCACCACCAAATACGGAGGATGCGGAAAGGTCAGGAATGACCACCGCATATTCACGGAGCAATATGGCCTTAGTTACTAATGCTCCTAAAAAAAAAAAAGCAATTCTGATTTAAGGGAATTGCCCCGTTGTGAGGAAATCTGTAAATTTTACAGTACTCTTAAAATTCCCCTCAACGTGGACACCTGTACGTGGTGAGGGGACCTCCCAGTGATGCTGCTGGTTTTTCCAGATTAGCATCACTGGGATCCAACGCCCATACCTTGGTTCCAGGGTTACATCATTGGAATCCGGCGTGTGCAGCCGTACACTGCGACCCGTGGAATTCGGAAAGGGGGATCCTGGCGGTTGAGGGGCCCAGCCTTAATACACCACTTTGGCCCCTTCTTCGACAAGACGGGTGGTCCCGGACCAGCCCGACTGGGATCAATCGGCAGGTGGTTCTTACTGCTAGGGTCAACTGCGTTCCAATAGGCCTCCCTCCCTTTGGTCCTGGACAGGAGCAATGCTTATTGGAATTGTAGGTATGGTGCCTCTAAGCTAACTTGGCGTCCCCTCGTAGGGCTCCGTGGTGGGTGAGGTACTTAGGGCATCAGAAATTTTTATTTTACTCCTATGAGTATTATAAATCCTTCTTCTTCTGGGGCCCGAACAAAGTCCCTACCTAATCGAGATGATGACGCAGATAACACCTCTGCAAAATGAGCCAGGAGTGAGGATACACCACCACCACCACCATCAGTGACACCGGTTTTCCTCATTCTCCATTCCACTGGAGAGCAGTCCATTGGAAAGATGTCACCCTTCTTTATCCAGAAAGGATTAGAAGGGTTGGCAGGTTCACCAAAATCCGTTAAACGACTGCATTCTGGCGACCTTTTGGTCGAAGCTATAAATATAAAACAGGCGGAAAAAATCCTGAAAGCCACATCAATAGGGGGGAATACCCATCATCGTAACCCCCCCACAAAACTTTGAACTCTTCACGAGGTGTCATGGGACCTTCTTCATGTTTCTGAAGAAGAGATCTGCTCTGAATTGAAAGAACAAGGAGTGACAGCTGTCAAAAGAATATCAATGAGAAAGGATGGGAATCTCATCCTTACCCGAGTTCTCATCCTAACATTTAACACCCCACAGCCTCCAAGTTCCATCACGGCAGGCTATCTAAACTGCCCAGTGAGGATTTATATCCCAAACCCACTGCAGTGTTTTAGATGCCAAAAATACGGCCACTCACAAACATCTTGTCATGGTAACCCTGCCTGTGCTCGATGTGGTGTTAAAGACCATGAGAGCAAGGAATGTTCAGCTCCAAAACCGATCTGCGTCAATTGCCAAGAAGAGCACCCCGCCTACTCTAGAGCATGCCAGCGGTGGAAGGATGAAAAAGAGATCCAAAAGTTAAAAACAGAGCTGAATATCTCCTACCCAGAGGCCAGAAAACGTATCCAACCAATAAATAGTGGGAAACCTTCATATGCCCAGAAGGTTTCTGCTAAGTGCACTATCGGGACACAAACCGAGATGACTATACCACCAAGAGAGTCATTCACTTTGATTGCACGCTATTTATTGAGTTCACAAAAGCCCACCAAAAAAACAGTCAGCTGCCACTCCTATATCCGTACCTCCTAGTGCTCCACCACTACCAAAACAACCAAGTGGTAAAGAGCCTCCAGTAATAACAGAAACAATGGATGTAGAGAACAAGGAAGTACCGGATGAATCAGTCTTGGAACTCTTTGCGAAGGAAGAAATGGAAACGGGACAGCGTCCATTCTTCTCGAAAAAAGATAAATCCAAGACTGACAAAAGTAAGCCCTCAGCACCTCAGAAGCCGCCTGATGGACCCACCAAGCCAAAATAATGGCTAAATTCCTACAATGGAATTGTCGTGGATTCCAGCGAAATACAGATGACATCAAGGCCCTCCTGCAAAAGCATGAGCCAGTTTGCTTTTGCTTGCAGGAGACTTATCTAAGGGCAAATGATAACCCCACCATGCATAACATAACATTTTTTCGTAAGGACAGAATTGCGGATGGTCCTGCTCATGGAGGAGTGGCTATCCTTGTGGGCAACCAGACCCCAGTTCAGCCCTTGCCAATTACAACTAGCTAGCATAGAGGCTGCAAATTCGCCTTACAGTGGGATTTTTATTAACTGTGTGCTCTATTTATTTGCCACCTGGGACTGACATCTCACAGGAAGACTCTGATGATCTTGTAACGCAGTTGCCTCCCCCTTTCTTACTTCTTGGGGATTTTAATGGACATAACACCCAGTGAGGTAGTGCTAACATTATACAGTGTTATACAGTGCGAGACCGTGTCTTCCTTTCAGGTTACCACGGTGGAAGATTGATCAGGCTGACTAGTCTGCCTTCCAACATCAGGCAAATTTTGACCTCAGTACCGTCAGTCAGGAGCCTATCAATGATGCAGTAACGTACATCACAGAAATTATCGTCCAAGCAGCTGCGAATGCTGTTCCAAAAACATCTGCCCGGTTTCCACCATTTCCCAAACCTTGGTGGAATTCACAATGCACAGCAGCAAAAAAGGCTCGAAACAAAGCGTGAGGGATATTCCGCCGATATCCTACTACGACCAACCTTATAGCCTTCAAACGTGCACGAGCTAAAGCACGCTATATCCGCCGTCAGAGTCAAAAGGAATCGTGATTCTGTTTTACTTTATCAATTACTCAATCCACTAGTACTAAGTTGGTCTGGGATAAAATCTGGAAAATGAAAGGAAAATATACATCCCACCCTTCTTCAATCCTAGATTATAATGGATGCACTATTGCAGATCCAACTGCAATAGCCAATTCTCTTGGGGAAACATTCTCTAACATCTCTGCAACATCTTCGTATTCCCCAGAGTTCCTGGTCCTGAAACATAAAATTGAAAAACAGTCTCTTAATTTAAAGTCTAAGAGCCTTTATCCCTACAACAGGGCATTCACTATACAGGAACTGAAAAGAGCCCTCACTCTTTCCAAAGCAAGTGCTATTGGACCAGATGGCATCCATTATGAAATGATTAAGCATCTTTCACCAAAATCTATGGATTATCTGCTCCTTCTATATAACAGAATCTTTACTGAAGGGCAGTTTCCAGATTCCTGGCGCAAGGCAATCGTTCTTACCTTTGCTAAGCCAAGAAAGGATCGAAAAGTCACTACTAACTATCGTCCTATTGCTCTGACTAGCTGTCTGTGCAAAATCCTGGAGAGAATGGTAAATTTTCGTTTAATCTGGTATTTAGAATCAAATGACCTTTTCTCCAACATTCAGTGCGGCTTCCGAAGGAACCGGTCCACTTTGGACCATCTTATTACACTGGAAACATCCATCCGAGATGCTTTCCTAAAACGTGAACATTTAGTGTGTGTAGTCTTTGACATGGAGAAAGTGTATAACACAACTTGGAGATTTGGCATCTTAAAAGATTTGCATAGCCTTGGTCTTAGAGGGCAACTCCCCATTTTTATTAAAAACGTTTTAGTCAATCGATCTTTCCAAGTTCGTGTGGGATCGTCACTCTCTCTCGTTCCTTCACCCAAGAGGAGGGAGTACCACAAGGATCAGTTTTAAGTGTCATGCTTTTTGCCATCAATGTAAATTCCATCACAGAACAACTTCCTCCAACTGTAAACAGTGCCTTCTATGTTGATGACTTTAGCATATTTTGTCAGTCATGCAACATGAGGGTTATTGAAAGACAACTGCAAAAAGCCATTGATCACCTTAATTCCTGGCACTTGCAAATGGCTTCAGGTTCTCGCCGGAGAAGACCATTATCATACATTTTTCTCGTAAGCGGAATCTTCATCCTGAACCTGAATTAAGGCTTGGACAAAATGCTATTCCAGTAGCGGCGGACACAAAATTCTTAGGACTCGTATTTGATAAAAAACTGACCTTTCTGGATCACATCCGTCAACTCCACACAAAGTGCACAAGAGGGCTGAATATTTTGTGCTCTCTTTCCTCTACATCTTGGGGGTGCGGATCGATGCACCCTACTACGCATCTACCGTGCACCTTTACGATCCAGACTAGATTACGGGTCCCTGGTATACAATTCGGCCAGAGACAGTGTACTTCAATGGCTGGATCCTGTCCATCATCGGGCTCCCCGTATCGCTACTGGAGCATTTAGAACATCTCCTGTCCAGAGCTGATACGTCGAAGCAAACGAACCACTGTTATCACTTCGACGTAAGCAGTTGTCTCTAAAATACGCTTTAAAACTGAAATCCCTGCCAGACCATCCTGCGTAGCCATTCGTTTTTGAGCCACAATGGGAAAATTTATACAACACCCGTAAGACTGCCAATCGTCCTTTTGGTATTCGTCTCCAAGAGCTACTCAAAGAACTTAATATCAAGGTCGACAAGGTTGCCCAAACACCAAAGCAACCCCTTCCACCCTGGCATGCTCATGTTCCAACATGTGACTTGTCTTTTAGAAATTGGGGAAAGTCGGACACTCCATCATCTGTCTACCTGCAGCTTTATTCAACACACCGAACTGAACATTCTGACTTCGCACCAGTTTACACAGACGGTTCGAAGTCGGAATCATATTTGGGATCTGCTGCTGTCTTTACAGACACCACTACATCGGAGCAGATTCCCTCTGAATGCAGCATATTTACTGCAGAGCTGCACGCTATAGAGTTAGCCTTGGATCACATTAGTAAATGCTAATACCAATGGTTCATTTTATATTCCGACCCTCTCAGCGTGTTACAGGCTTTAATAACCTTGAGATATAATTCTCATCCAGTTCTGTCTAGCATTCAGCAGAAGATTCACTTCATCCGTGAACATGAATATGATATCCGCTTCTGCTGGATTCCTAGCCACATTGGGATTAGTGGAAATGATTTGGCTGACACCGCAGCCAAATCAGCAATTCCCAATAATAATCGCTGCCTGTCAGTCCCCTATACAGACTACAGGCAAATAATACACCAAAAGATACACTCCCAATGGCAGGATTCGTGGAATAGACAGACTACGAATAAATTATATCGTATAAAGCCTGTAATTGAACTGTGGCAGTCTAGTCTGCACAGGAATCGTAAGGAGGAAGTTGTTCTTGCCCGGACCCGCATAGGACATAGTCATTTGACTCATTCGATTTTGCTGAGGGCTGATGACCCTCCTATGTGTGAGTCCTGTGGCACAATCTTATCAATCAGACACATTTTAATTGATTGTCCAGATTTTAGCAATATCCGTTTTACCGCTTTTAATCATCTGACAGAGTAGTATACACTCAGTCAGATTTTATCCGACAATGACAATGTGTCTGCTGTTTTTAGCTATTTTAAATCAATAAAGGTTTTTACTTGTATTTAAAATTTATATGTTATTGTTATTTCTTTATTTATTTATCTTTTTACATTTTATACCTTTGTTATTTTATATCTTGACATAGTGCATAGTGTTAGGGTCAAGCGCCACCTGTGATTTCTCACATCTGCGCCATATGTACGCTGTGAAGAAATACAGAACTACTGTAAATGCCAGAAAAGTTTTGTCTGTTGTATATGACATATTGCGTTAGGTTCTGTTGGGTGTCCTGGCATTTGGCCGCGGGGCCGCTGGTGGGACCTCACGTTGCCCGCACACACCGCTAGGAGGTAGCCAGGCTGCCCTTTATTCTCCGGCTGGTCTCCGCCAGGGTCGCCTGAGCGTCCTGGACAAAGACCAAGTTAAAAAAAAAAAAAAAAAAAAAGAGAAGTGAAGGCCTGGGGAACAAGAGGAAGGGGGTCTGAATGTGAGGAACAAGCTAAAGTGGACAGATAGAGAAGGCAGTCCACCCGAGTAAGGAGAAATAGGGGATGGGTAGAGGGATCAAAAGTCACAGGGGCAGGTGCCACTGTGCGAGTGCCAAAGGCCAAGCACTCTCTGGGAGTCAGCTTTTCAAGGAGTGCCAACCATAATGCCAGCATAGTATTTTAATCTTCAGTCTTACACTTTTATCAGTTGGGAAAATGCTATCCGACCCCAGTTTGTGTTTGCACTTGAAGGTCGTTGTTCTGAGCAGCTCTAAGTTCAGCAAACTTTGCCCATCTGATAGTAAAGACAGCTTGTGCGTAACTCGTTAAAGCTTTGTATGTTTTGTATGTTTCATTCTGAAGCAGGTATGTTTCATGGTTACGAGGGTTATCCTGGATTTCAGTAAAAAATTTGAGCCTACAATCATCGTAATACATGAGATGCCCCCATGACTCATCTTCGCCACAGTGGCAAAATGGATTGCTTTCAATTCCCATTGCTGTCAATTTCTGTTGAAAGGGCCCATGTCCTGTGATCAGGAATGTAACTTGCAGACCAGGTGAAAACCAGGAAGGAGACTTTGGGAAAGTCATGTCAGTGGATGGGAGGAATCGTCTGGTAATTTCTCCTTTGGGCGTGGTTTCCCATGAATGCTCCCAAAGTCCTTGAAGGTGTTCGAAGATACGTTTTCTTTCTTGTTTCAGGTCATTGGTAAGCTGCAGTTGAAGATTTAACAACTGTGTCGGAATTCCCTTCTTTAATCGATGGTAAAGTCCCCTTTTAATCACCTCAAGATAGAGTGGCAAGCATCCAGTAATAACCTGTAGGGCAGGGGTGCTGACAGTGCGACATGCCCTGCAGATAGACAACAGCATGAATCTTTGTATTGAGTCAAGTTTACGCTTGTTCTTTTCCAGGATGGCCCTTGTACACCAAACTTAGGCTCCATAACACACAATTAGGAGAAACGCCGATTTATAGATGAGAGACAAAGCTTTATGCTTCAAACCCCAGTCCGCTCTGCTAACTCTTTTTATCATAGCCGTATACTTTCGGATTTTTGTGGATAAGTACTTCAGATGAGGGTGAAAGGTAAGGCCGGTGTCAATGTAGATTCCCAGGTATTTGACTTCTGTGTAGAGACGTATAGGGATGTTATTTAACTTCATTGTTGGAGGCCTGCGTATTTGTAGCTTTCCCTTGAGGAGAATCGATTTTGTTTTCTCACCAGAAATTGAGAGGTTGTGGAGTGCTGCCCAGTTTTGGAGCTTTTCCAGAGCTGTATTTGCTTTTGCTTCCAGTGCCGCTCTTGTGTGTCACCTTGAACCACCAGAACAAGATCATCAGCAAAGGCTAAGGGTCTAGCTCCACCCAGGTCAAAGCCCAGGAACTCGTCCAGAACAATAGACCAGAGGAATGGCCCAAGGACAGAGCCCTGGGGGCAATCCCGGTGAACGCATCTTGTCATAGTCTGGTATATGTTTACAACTTGTAATTTTCTATTGCTGAGATAGGATTTTAGACTATTGTATAGGTTTTTGGATGTGTTTGCCTGCCGAAGCCTCCGAAGGACACTGGGCCACCACAGTCGATCGAAGGCACCAGCAAAGTCCACCATGATGGCTAGAGTATACTTTGAAGTTGTATGTGTGGCCTGGGTAATCAAGTTGTGTGTATAGCGTCTTCAGTGCTGGAGCCTGTCTTGAATCCAAACTGACATGGTGAGGTGAGTTGCTTATCGGTATAGCAGGTGGAAAGGCGATACAGCAGAAGTCGTTCTAGAAGCTTGGCCAAAACGGAGAGCAGAGCAATTGGTCAGTAGGAGGCAGGAAGTTGGGGTGGTTTATCTGGATTTTTCAGGATCAGCTTGATTGTAGCAGTCTTCCAGGGTACAGGGAAAGTTCCTTCAGCAAGGCACCTGTTGAGAAGGCTCAAGAGTGTGGTGGGGTAGCCTTCAGCGAATTTCTTGACTACGTCGACTTCGAGTAAGTCAGCACCTGGCGTTTTGCCATCTTTCATTTTAGCCAGAGCCATATTCATCTCTAACATAGTGAAGGGCGGTTCCGTAGCCTCTGGCTGATAAGCTTGATTACTGTTGATGAACTGCTGTTGCTCCAGTGACATCACTGAAAATTCAGTAGGGTAAATGGAATCAAGAATATTGTTTATTGAGTCAGACCAGGTAAAGGTTGAAGAGCCATCCGGTTTGAGAGTTGTACTAAGAACCTCACCTCTAGGCAGCCTATTGGTGACGATGCGGAACACGATGCCCCGTGGGTCTTCATTGCCAATAGTAGAGACCAGGGTGTGCCATGATTCCTTCTTACACTTACGAATTTCCTTGGTGTACATGTTTCTAACTACCCGATATGCCTCCCGGGCAGCTTCAACCTCCTGTTGGGGGAAGATGGACACATGCACGTTGGTAAGTTTTCCTGGCTTGTTGTGCCCTCTTTCTTAAGTCCCGAAGGTCTGTATTCCACCAGGGAACAGCATAGTGGTATGGCCTCCTACGCGGAATGGACAGATCACAGGCACTTTTGATGATGGCAGTAATATTGCGTACACAGTGATCCGGTGAGAGTGAAGCCGGTAGAGGAACATCATCTGGTAGCCTTCTGGACAGTTCCACAAGGAAGCGTTGCCAATCCGCTTTTTTGGTGTTATAACGCACAATGTCCTTTGGAATCGATGCGACGCATTCCACCGAGCGAACAAGGGAGAATGTGATCGCTCTGTGGTCTGAAGTGGTCCAGGACTACTGGACCGTCCAGCCGGAAAGTTTGTTGGCTAAGTCAGGCGTAGCCATTGTGATATCAATTTCGCTCTCCCAGAGTGGGCCACTGTAAGTGGGTAGATGTCCTGGGCAGTTTAAGATTTGTAAGCCTGATGTGAGGATAAGGTCCTCAAATCTTGAGCCATTTCCTAGGGCATTCCTATCTGGTGCTTGACTGTGCCAGAGTGGCGAGCGACAGTTTGAGTCCATGCCTATCAGTAGCTGCCCACCCGGGAGGAGCTAGAGTGCCATTTCAATCAGAGAGATCGCAGCAGTGATGTCTTCACCTGGATGGCTGTAGAGAGAGAGGATGAACAGTGATCCAAGAGATGTCATGATTTGGGCACAGGCACTGATGGAAGTGCATGGGGTGATCTTGGTTGCTGTGATATCAGGGTTTCTAATGACAATCGCAGCCCATGGTTGGTCATTTGTACAGTGGACAATTTTATATGATGAGGGGTAGCCCACAACCACCCCAGAGCGAACATAGGGCTCCTGGAGCAGGATTAGATCTATTTGGTTTTCCTCAGCCTTTATCTTCAGCTGGTCTGCAACGACTCTTGCTCTCTGCGCATTTAATTGTACAATTCTTATCTCTAGTTGGTAATTGGGAGTAGGAATTCTATCCATAATTTATCCGCATTTGGTAGAGACTCTTTACTTTTAGATAGACAGGGCAGTTGGTATCTCGGATGGAATGTTGGTGTGGAGCCTTTGCAGCCTTGCAATTTGCGCAGCTTGGCGGCTGATCTCTGACAGGACAATCCTTATAGTTGTGTCCCTTTTGGGCATAGTGGCCACATGTGGATTCACGCTGGTTGCAAGTATGTGAGGTATGGCCAAAGCGGAGACACCTGTAACATCTGCAGACAGGAATATATTCTTTGAATCTATGGCTGCCCCATCCAATGAATATTCTGTTTTGAGCTCCCAGAATTTGCCATGCTCTGGTTGATAGTTCGATTACCCAGTTTACGTTTGTAGGTGACTTGGTCTTCTTTTTGTATTTCGGACTAATATCATCCACGCTAGCCTCATCTTGCAGGTATATACTTAGATTTTTATTAAAGATCTCGGCTTTAAGCTCCTCTGGTGTTAAGCTCTTGTCCACATCAAAGATCACAACTGAAGGCCCTTTTTTCTTTGGGGCTTCTGCCCTAAGCCTGAAATTTGTCATGTCAGCATTATTCAGGTTGGTTTGTGCCTCCTCCCTGGTGTCTGTTTCTATTAAGACTCCTGGATGCCTGGTCTTTCTAATACTCTTTATTTTTACAGTTTTCATCTGCTCCTTGAAGTTTTTTGTGAGTGCTTCCTTGACCGCTTCACTGGTATCTAAATGTGCGTCTTCCACTGGTTTAACCAAAATAACATGTGATTCAGGCTTTCTTACCGCCTTTCGGTTTTGTACTTTTCCTAGTTGGTTGGGCACATATTGAGCTCCATTCCTCAACACCTCTGAAAAGGAGCGGGGCGTTGTTGCATTTGTTTTTCCCTCTCCTGTGTAAGAACTTCGATTTTTGCTTTAAGCCTCTTGTGGTCGACGTGCAATTTTGGACCACTGTCTCCATTTTACTGAAGATCTCTATCACGTCAGTTCTAATGGCAGCAGTAATTCTACTTGATTGCTTAGCCATGTATTTTTCTAGGGTTCCTCTAATGGCAATAATCTGTTCCACTGGAGTCCCAGTCAACGGGGGAACCTGGGTAATTGAGGGTTCCTGACTCTTTTTTTCCTTCATGCTCAGTTTCTTGACTGTTTTGTTCTTCGTGGTCAGATTCACTGAATGATTCATTGGCAGCCTCTTCAGAGACTTCCTTCGTTGTTGGGACGTCTGTAGCAAACCTTCTTCTACCCTTCTCTTTCTTCTTGGCCTTGGTCTTTGTAGGTTTATTCATACCTTCCCCAGTTGCCGGGGCCTGATTCCTTGAGCGGATTGGGTAATCTGTCTGTCCCTTAACTATCAGTTCAACTTCAGCGTCGCTCATGTTGTTTTAGTGGGTATCTGGATTAACGAGAGGAATACGGATAAACGATTATCTACTCATAGTAAGTTGAAGCAGAGCTCGTTGTAAGTGCCAAAAAAACCCACAAGTAATTGGTCAAATAGGGGCTGAACTAAGTTGGCGATTTTTTGCAGGCTGACTGCAATGTTTTAGAAAAATATATTTACATACATTAAAAATAAATGATCAAGTAGGGTAAATTTGTAAGCTCTGGAAATAAATTACCTTATTGTATAGCTTGCCCTTCTTAAGTTCAAACAAGTAAACAACAAACACGGTGCACTATTTACTACTTTCTATTTCCTGAGAAACAAAAGGCAGAGGGTTGGAGCCTTGTTGCTTGAGGCAGGGATTAGCCTCATTGCGAGTACGTGCAGCAGGGTGGCATTCGCTCTAAGTGCTATGATACATGTGCATCCGGTCACTACTGCTAAAGCATATAATTATGTCTATCTAAAATTATCAAAAGTAAGTTTACCTCAAAAATTCGGGGCCGATAGTTGGAACTTTTGTATAGATGACATCTTTAGCTTTCAGGATATCCGAAATAATCTACACTTGGTTGCATAATTGCACTTGAAATTAAAGGAAATGTAAGAGCACAAAATCACTAGACTGACACACTCATCTTGACATGGTGACCTAAGTAATTAAGTCAGTGAAATTAAAATTTTTATATATCACCTGGTTTTGGCGCATTATAGCCTTAGTTGCTAATGCGCCAATAAAACCCAAGAACCAACCAATCAATCGGACAAATTTGACGAACTTAAAGATTTTGCCCGAAAAATGTTGGTTATTTTTGGGTAGATGACTTTCATCAACCGGTGAAATACCACCACTTTGCTTATTGGAGGCTTGAAGTGGTAAAACCCAAGTTTAGTCTCTAGAGCAAAGTTTCCGGCATCCCCCTCCCCCCATACTTCTCCTTCAACCCATGCACGGTACTAAGTACTATAGGTTTTGATACCTTTCATGTTTGGGGTTTTCATAAAAAAAAAAAAAAAAAACCTACATATGTGAACAAACATTTTCCATTGTGAATCTAAATAAAAATTCTTTACAATCAAGCATCACCGATGAACATTTACGAGCAGTTATAAGAATCTCAACTACAAAATTAACACCCGAAATTAAAAAAATTTTAAAAGATGTAAAATAGTCCCATTCATCTCATTAAATTCTTGATTGTTAGAGAATAATTTTTTTATGTTATATTTCTTCATGAAAACAAATAATATATATCTTAAAATAGTATTTTACGTTCGGCCCGCCTTCTTTTTGAATTCCTAATGTGGCCCTTCAGCCAAAACGTTTGCCCAGGCCTGCTCTAAATGTTTGTCCAGTTCCTCCTTAAATTTATTTAACCTATCAACTTCCACAACGACAGATGGAAGTTTGTTCCAGCAATTAACCACCTGCTGGCTAAAGGCAAATTTCCACACATCTATTCTACATCTGTCTTTCCTCAATTTGAATTTATGCCCCCTTAAGTTCGTAATCTGAACAAGTGGAAGAATCCCATCAGGATTCAGCATGCTCAATCCATTCAAGGCCTTATACACCTCAATCAGATCACCTCGCAGGTGCCTAGTTTCCAGCCACTGCAATCGCAGAACATAAGCCTCTCTTGGTAAGAGGATCCCTTCATTCCCCTCACCAATCTTGTTGCCCTTCTCTGTACATGCCAAGCAAATCTACATCCTTCCTAAAATGAGGCCTCCAGACCTGTACTCAGTACTCAAAGCATGGCCTGACCATTGCCTTATACAGAGGGACAATCACCTCCTTTTCCCTGCTAGCAAAGTTCCTGTATATCATTGAGAAAACCCCATGACCTGCCCTTGTTGCCTGTCTGCATTGTTCAGAAAACTTCATATCTGTATTTCTCTCTGTCTTGGGTGAGATGAAAAGAGTCCTCAGCTGATCTGCCTCCAGTTGTAGATGTTTTTCAGCCATGAAAGTTTCCTCCTCCTCCACTTCTCTTTTTCCCTGTATTTTCTTCTCTATTATTACTTAGAGCAGTTTATATTTCACATTTCTAAGATGTGTCCCAGGCAGGCAGTTTTCCTCCTCCTCTTCACTGAACTCAACAATTCACTTTTTCTTCCTGCTCTTTTCAAGGCTTCAATGTTGGTGATTCTGTCTAACCAAGATATTTTTAGCATGCGTCTTTAGATCCATAATTCAAAGACCTCTATTTTATTCCTTATAGATGTTTTCAGAGTCCAAGTTTTAACTCTGTATAAAAATACAGATCACAAATAGCAACTAACAAATTTCAGTCTGATTCACAGATCTAGAGCTTTGGTACACAGCATTGTTCTATATTTTGTAAACGCATTTCTCGCAACCTCTATTCTTGTCTTTATTTCTGCTTCCAGATCTAGATCGGCATTTAGTCAACTACCAAGGTATTCAAAATTAGTCACTCTATCTATTGGAGCTCCATTCAATAATAGCTGGATTTGCCTTACTGGAATTTTACTCACGGTCGTGAATTTAGTCTTATTGACATTGATTTTTAGACCCATATCATTACATTTGTTGTTAATACAGTCCAAAAGCAATTGAAGGTCTTTTATATTTTCTGCAAATACATCAGTATCATATGTTTATCAGCTGACCATTTGTTTTTATTTCTTCTTTCCTTTCCCTCAATGCATTTTGGAAAATAGCTTCAGAATAGATGTTAAATAGCATGGGCAAGAGAATTTAACCCTTCCTTACCACTCTTTTTATATTGATCTTATCACTTTCACCCTTTTCAAAACTTAGTGGCTGTTTGATTTCAGTAAATTTTTTATAAGTCTAATGTCCCTTCCATCAAGATCAAGCTTTTTAAGTGCTTCTATAAGCTTTACTTGTTGTACCCAATCTAAAGTCTTTTCAAAGTCTATGAAGCAGATGAACACAGTCTTCTGGTGTTCTCTACATTTTTGTAACAGCACATTCATACCTAGGAGAGCTTCTCTTGTGCCTAGTCTGTGTCAGAATCCAAGTTGGGTGTCACAGATTACTGATTCACATTTTTTGTAAAGCCTGTTTTGGATTATCTGCAGCAACATCTTCAACATGTGGCTCATCAGACTAATGAGACAAAAATTTTGCATGAGGTAATGTTGTTCTTCTCTGGAAGAGGGATGAAAGAAGACTTGAACCAATCATTAGGCAAAATTCCATTTAGATATATTTTATTGAACATTTTGGTTAAATCTTTCAAATTTTCTTCATCTAGAACAGTGGTTTTCAACCGAGGTGCCGCAGCAACATTCCAAGGGTGCCATGTAATTTGGGGGTTTAAGTTACTTAAACTTTTTTTTTTTTTTTTTAATTTATATCACAGTTTATGAAGCTTAAAAAATAGAAATGAAGAGAAAATCGAAAATTTATTTATGTTTTTTATATGATTTAAGATTTCATGGAAGAGGAAACACATTTCACCATTTTCATGGAAGGGGAAACACATTTCACCATAATAACGTAAAAACCCACAGAATTCCAGCTATTGGTATTATCGCAAATGAAATTAGATCGAGTTTACTACCCGTTTATAATTAGATGCTCTAACAGAAAAGCCCAATAAACCGGAAAGTACAAATCGTTTTTATTGTTTTATGGTAGTGACCTCCAGAAATGTGCTTTAGTAAAATGTGAGCTCGTGTAGTGTATCCAACCCAACAAAAGAATCACAACTTTTCAGCAAGCAGAAATTAATATAGAGTGGTAGGGTAAGCAGACTGCAGAAGAAGCATTGTGAAAAAGGTTAAAGAAGAAAAACTAACCTTAGAAAAAAACTCTTATTTATTTTCATTACAGTAATATGACTAAAGAGATTATTGAATATTCGGCTGATATGTTTACCTATACTGTAATGACCCATGCAAACACAAATTTCAGTTATCATAATACCCTTGATAGTAAGATGGGCAAGTTTGTTATTAAGAAAAGAAGACATCAAGATGATTTTTACCCTGATATACCTCCATCTATATCTTTGGTAAATACCAAAAACAACAATTGGCCCAACACTGAACCCTGGGAGACTCCACTAATAACATTAGTCCTTGAAGAGCAGTGTCCATTGATAACCACTCTCTGTCTTCTACCATTCGGCCATCCTTTTATCCATTGTAGCAACTTGCCCGTAATGCCATACTGCTCCAATTTGTAATTTGTATAGTAGTCTTCCATGTGCCACAGTATCAAAAGCTTTCCTAAAATCCAAGTATGTGATATCAAAATTATTTTTTGCTTCCAGTTCCTTTGTGACCACATCATAGTATCCAATCATATTTTTCAGACAAGACTTCCCCGTAACAAACCCATGCTGTGTCTTCCTCTTAACAAACCCATGATGATCCTGCATTGCTACCTTAACCAATGACTCCATTATTTTCCCTGCAACAGAAGTTGGAATAACAGATCTGTAATTACTCATATCACCCTTTGATCCTCCTTTGTGAATTGGGGACACATTTGCACATCTCCAGTCCATGGGGACCTTCCCTGAGTCCAAGGAAGTTTTCATAATTATGGCTCATAATTAATATAACTGGATAAATCCCATCCACCCCAGGTGCCTTTCTTATGTACAATTTCAACAATTTCCCCTCCAATTTTCTCTCAGTTATTACAAAATTATTTAGTCCCTGCCAGAGTCTGATAAGCTTCTGGTCTCCACAGCCCTACAGACCTCCTCATGTGTGAATGTAGATGCAAAATACTCATTCAGTTTGTCAGCTACCTCGGTAGGTTCATCAACAATTGAACTGTCGATATCAAGTGGACCAATCTGATTCATCCCCTTCCTTCTACAGTTTACATAAGTAAAGAAGTCTTTACTGTTTTTCTTTGCATTGTTTGCCAAAGATTTCTCGTAATAGTAATAGTAATGGAGTATAAGCTTATTTTGCATCAGCCAAAAAAAAAAAAAAAAAAAAAAACAATTTCACACATCCATCCCTCTAAACTTTTGTCCAGTTCCTATTTGAATTTATTTAAGCTATCAACTTTCACGACAGATGGAAGTTTGTTCCAGAAATTAACCACCTGCTGGCTAAAGGCAAATTTCGGCACAGCTATTCTACAACTGTCTTTCCTCGATTTGAATTTATGCCCCTTCAAGTTCGTAATCTGAGCAAGCGGAACAATCCCATCAGAATTCAGCATGCTCAACTCATTCAAGGCCTTATACACCTCAATCAGATCACCTCGCAGGTGCCTAGTCTCCAGCTGCTGCAGTTTGCAGAACTGCAGCAGCAGCCTTTCTTGGTAAGAGAACCCTTTCGTTCCCCTCACCAATCTTGTTGCCCTTCTCTCTACATGCTCAAGCAACTCTACATCCTTCCTAAAATGAGGCCTCCTGACCATTGCCTTTTACAAAGGGATAATCACCTCCTTTTCCCTACTAGCAAAATTCCTGTATATCATTGACAATACCCCATGATCTGCTCTGGCAGCCTGTCTGCATTGCTAAGAAAACTTCATATCTGACTGCACAATTACTCTCAGGTCTTTTTCATTTTCTACCATCCTAAGTTTAGTACCACACAGTTGGTATGTTTCTCTGGGGTTACTTCTACCCATCTGCAGTTCTTTCCATTTGTCAATGTTAAACTGCAGTTGCCACTTCTCAGCCCGTCTGCCCAAATTTTCTAGATCCTGTTGCAGTAACACATTGTCATTACTGTTATTAACAACCCTGCCAATCATTGTATTATCTGCAAACTTCGACATTAAGCCTGATAATTATACCTTCATCAATATCATTGATAAATATACAAAACAACAGTGCATCCAGCACCAAGCCCTGGGGGACTCCACTAATAACATTACTCCATGAAGAGCAGTGTCCATTGATTACTACTTTCTGTCTTCTCCCACTCAACCACCCTTTTATCAATTGTAGAAACTTACCCTTAATACCATACTGTCCACCCATGTCAACTGGATGTCTTCCTTAGATTTTGTGTATTTCTTAACTAACAGCATCAACCCTCCTCCCCTTCTACCTTGTCTATCCTTCTTGTACACATTGTACTCCCCAAATTCCAGTTCTGTATTCCTTATCTATGTGTGACACCATGTCTCTGATATCCCAACAACATCAGCCTGTGATGTCTTCTCTAGCACCTCAAATTTATCTACTAGACTCCTAGCATTGGTGTACATGCAAGTATACATGCCCCTGTTCTTAATACCTGTTACCCTAACACAGCCCATGTATTTACTTGTTCCATTCTGATTCCAAGCAGCCCTTGAAATTCCCAGTACCTCTCTTTCCAGGATGCTGTTCATTCCAATAGAAGCAGTACAAGAATCACTTTCACTTCTGCCTATGGCTACCATTAATCTATTAGTCTGTGCATCCTCCAAGCTAGGAGTTTTCCAACCCGCCTAACACTGCCTCAATAGCCTCAGCAAATATTCTTGCACCCTTTCTATTTAAGTGTATCCCATCTCTGTAGAAGCAGTCTCTCCTGCTAACAAGCACAGATCATTCTGAGAAAAATTCTACCCCATGTGACTTGCGCAATCTCTCCACAGCCGAATTGATTGACAAGGCTCTCATCATATACTTTCTCCTATTGTGTCTGAGTAAAATTGCAGACACTTTCAAATTTAACCCTAACTCGCAACCTTTTCTCAACATTGACCTGTACTTGTTAAGTAA
This sequence comes from Mastigoproctus giganteus, assembly GCF_048544385.1. Classification (NCBI taxonomy): domain Eukaryota; kingdom Metazoa; phylum Arthropoda; class Arachnida; order Uropygi; family Thelyphonidae; genus Mastigoproctus; species Mastigoproctus giganteus. The sequence continues at coordinate 140,320,080 of NC_143580.1, forward strand.
GTCTGTCGTAGATCTCCTACTCTTAATGTCATTAGTGCCGATGTGTATAACAATATCACCCTTTGTGCCCTTAAAAGATATCTGCTCTACAACATCATCAACTTTTGCCCCCTGACAGACATACTCTGGTCCACTTCCACCTATCCTTTTTGCACAATATATTTCCCATCTCCCTGACAATAGAGTCACTGACAATAACTAGCTCCTTTAAGACCAGTGCATTCTGCACTGAAGTTTGCCGCTGTGTTGCCTGATGATCAAATGCAAGCTCAGGCATTGATGTGGGCAGCTGAGAGCTTGAGAGGCCTCCAAATTTAAGTCCTTCGAGGACATCTACCCTGTTCTTCAAGCTCTCATAAAGGCCCATAACCACGCTAAGTTGGCACCTAACTTCTTCATACTCCTTATGTTGAGCACTGACAAAGACATCCCCATTTGCAATATCATGTCCCATTCCAGAAAGTCTGCAAACATTTCACAAGTTGCACATTTTTTTAGCCTGTGATGCATTGGAGAATCGCCCACTTTGGTCCCCCCGCCCCGAGACACTGCACTCCTGCTACTTTGCATGTTGCTTTGCTGATCTAGTCTGGGGCATGATGTCTGATTACAATTTAATTATTTAACAATGAAAATTAATACATTTAATAAAATTTATTTATTAACCATTAATACATTTACAAAGATAATGATAAATTACAAAATGTAACAGTGTCAAGTAATGGACTGCCGATTAAATTATTTTGATGAATCATCTGTTAATAGAATTGTTTCTCTTTTACTATTTATATTTTTTAATGTTTTTCTAATTAAAATTATCCACTTATGCATTTTGTTTTATTTTAAGACTCAGTTCTTTATTTCACAATTTTCTATTCACAGTGTTATTTTATTTACACTTAAACAGGGTCAAGGTGTTCCTACATCTTTTCATAATGGCCAGAGTCCAGTTTTAAGTGTTCAAGACACTTTAACAAGGACCTCATCCTGTGGAAGTTCAGCAAGCACAGCCTCAATAACAGCCTTTAATGGATCAACAGTGCCAATTGTTTCTAGTGCATATGAATTTCCCTTAGAAATACCAGAGGAATTCCCTTGCAAGATATGTGGAAAGTATGTGCCATCTTTTTCTTGTGTCATTGAAATTAACATATTACAGTGGTGTATTAGTTATCTGAACTAAGTGATTGGTGAACTTTAGATATTAGATGTTTGTAAAAATGTATACAATGGTAAGATTAATCTTATATATGAACAAAGTGTGTCATATAACAATATTTGGTAAAATACATAAGTAGCAAAATGTTTAACAAAGTTTTGTCAAATAGTCAGTAAGAATACATGGGAAAACATTATAGTGCAATACTTTTTTTACTTGTGAAAAAAGGCGCCTCCGTAGCCAGGTGGGAAGGAGCAGCAGCAGTGCGTAGCACACGCTTCTTGATTAGACCGGGGTTCGAGCCCGTCACCACCAAATACGGAGGATGCGGAAAGGTCAGTGAATGACCACCGCATATCCCGGAGCAATATGGCCATAGTTGCTAATGCTCCTGAAAAAAACAAACAAACTAACTTGTGAAAAAATTGTGGATAATTGATATTCTTCTGATTAAATGTACTTGGACATTCTTGTATATACAGTAGATGCTCAATTATCTGGGAGGCAGACTAACTTGGATCTGTGTGATTAACAGAGATCCAAGTTAGTCTGCAATTAACAGAGATCCCAATAACAGATTCCATGTATTTCTTCATAACAAAAAGAAATACATGGAATCTGTTACAGATGTTATTAATTTACATTTTATAATGTTCCTATAGAAAAGATGCTGAATTCTCAGAAACCTCTTTCCACATTAGCTCTTCCAAGTTCTATCAAAGCAAACTACTTAAATTGCCCAGTAAATATTTTCTAATCCAGATCCATTGAAGTGATTGACCATACTAAAGTTATGGTCAATCTTAGAAAACGTGTATTGATATAGAGGTGAAGGACATGACAGAAGATACTTTCATGGACCATTAATTTACCAAAAAGAATGTATATCAGACGACACCCATAGCTCCCCATAAAGGATAAATCTTGATGTCGTCAAACATTTACTGAATTAGCTGTGAAAACATCATAAACCCCAGTGTTTCTTGCTCTGAAACAAAACTTCAAACAACCACTGAAGCTGCCTTCTAACAACTCTGAGGCTTACAACCAGCCATTCACAAAGCAGTAACTTAAAATTTCTCCCTCTCTCAGGCAAATTTCATTGGGCCAGATTAAACATCTTTCTATGGATTGCTTGCTTTCTCTCTCTATAATAAAATGTACTTGAAGAGAAGTTTCTCCTGCCATAAATCAGCCATGCTTGGCTTTCCCAAGCCATGGCCCTTCTGTGATTAAAATGATAAAGTGTGATTGCTTAGAGTAACTACCCATTGTAAGCAATCAGTTTAGTGCTTAGAATGGGTTTAGTGTTTTTTTTTTTTTTTTTTATGAAAAACCCAAACACAAGAGGTATTAGAACCTATAGTACTTAGTACCGTGCTTGGGTTGAAGGTTGAGAAGACGAAAGAAGATATATGTTGACATTAGACTTAAACTTCTGTAGACTGTAATTTTCAGGAAAGACATACGAAGGAAGGTTGTTCCAGAAAACGGCAGTTGAATGAATAAAGGAGGAAGATGAAAAGTTGGTTCTGTGAGTTTGAAGTTGGACAATAAATGCATGTTGGCTAGTGGCAGAATGTGTTCGGACTGTTTTGAAAGAGAGAGCAGGAATTATAGAAGCCAATTCAGAAGAACAATGCCCATGGAAGTATCTGTAGAAAAGGCATGCAGCAGAAACAGTACGTCTATGAGACAGCTAGTGGAGAGACTCTGTTAAAAATGAGTCATTAATTAACCTAACTGCCCTCATCTGAATGGAATCTAGAAGCCTGAGAGAGGTTTTGGGGGCACCGCCCTAGATGTGGGAACAATATTCCATGGTGAGGCGGATTTGCGATTTGTACAGAGTGAACAGCTGTTTCGGGAGGTGCCTCCGTAGCCAGGTGGGAAGGAGCAGCAGTGCGTTGCACACGCTTCTTGATTAGACCAGGGTTCGAGCCCGTCACCACCAAATACGGAGGATGCGGAAAGGTCAGAGAATGACCACCGCATATTCGCGGAGCAATATGGCCTTAGTTGCTAATGCTCCTAAAACCAAATAACAACAACGAACAGCGGTTTGGAAGAAAAGTAACTGTGAGAGCGAAAGAGAAAACCAAGTTTTTTAGATGCAGAGGAAGCAATATTTGTAATGTGCTTGTGCCATGAGAGATTAGAAGTCAGGGTAATCCCCAAAAGAGATATATCAACTTGCCTAGAAATCGGAGTGTCACAAAGATAAGCATAGGAGGAGAAGAATCCTTTTTGCGAGATATAAGACAAGACTGAGTTTTAGAAGGATTGAAATCAAGTAAGTTGTTTTTGCCCCACTGGAGAAATACCTGGAGATTGGCATTTAAGGAATTGGTAGCAGATATTTGAGAAGTTGAAGCTGATTGAGCAGGGCAAGGTTTCTCAAAATGGAAAGTGGAATGCAATGTGCTATCATCAGCAAAACTATGGATAGGGTTTCCAGTCAATGGAGGGTCATTAATATACAAAAGGAAAAGAGAGGGAAAGAACTGAACCTTGGGGGACACCGGTATTAGTGGAAAGTTAGAAGACAGAGAGCCATCTATCATCACGTCTCAGTGAGCGATCAGAGAGAAAACTGGATAATCAATTACAAAAAACAGTTGGCAAACCATAAGATGGAAGCTTGTTTAGAAGACCTTTATTCCAAACACGATTGAAAACCTTTGAGATGTCAAGAGCAATTGCTTGTATTTCACCGAACTTTTCCATTGAATTTGTTCATAAATGGGTAACATAAACCAGAAATTCACCAGTGGATCGACACTGACAGAATCCATACAGACGATTGTTGATCAGATGGAAAATTTCTAGGTAGTTTGAGAGATGGCTGTTAATTTATTTCTCCATTACTTTAGAAAGAATTAGCATTAGTAGAGGCATATGATGCAAGAAAACAAGCTTATGCAGCATAAGCCAATCAGCCAGAAAAAAAAAAAAAAAAAAAAAAAACTTCCACTTCACACCTCTGTTCGTTCGAAATACCTGTCCAACTGAGCCTTAAATTTATTTAGGCTATCAATTTCCACAACAAGGGATGGAAGTCTATTCCACCAACCAACTACCCGCTGACTAAAGGCAAATTTCCGCACATCTATCCTACATCTGTCGTTCCTCAATTTGAATTTATGCCCTCTCAGTTGATTATTCTGAGCAAGAGGCAGAATCCCTTCAGCATTGAGCATGCTCAAACCATTCAGGACTTTATACACCTCTATCAGGCACCTCTGTAGCCAGGTGGGCAGGAGCAGCAGTGCGTAGCACACGCTTCTGGATTAGACCGGGGTTCGAGCCCATCACCACCAAATACGGAGGATGCGGAAAGATCAGGGAATGACCACCGCATATCCCGGAGCAATATGGCCTTAGTTGCTAATGCTCTTAAAAACCAAATAACAAACACCTCTATCAGATCACCTCGCCGGTGCCTAGTCTCCAGACACTGTAATTTGCAAAACTTAAGCCTTTCTTCGTAAGAGCAACCCTTTGTTCCATTCACTAACCTTGTTGCCCTTCTCTGTACTCGTTCCAGCAGCTCTACATCTTTCTTGAAATGAGGCCTCCAGACCTGTATACAGTACTCAAGGTTTGGCCTGACCATTGCCTTATACATGGGAATAATCACCTCCTTATCCCTACTAGAAAAATTCCTGTATATCATTGATAAGTAATTGCAATGGGAATATGAAGTAATTGAAGTAATTGCAATGGGACAATAATTGGATGGGAGGGATTTGTCACCCTTTTAGGAACTGATTGGATATGAGCAAATTTCCAAGCAGAAGGAAAAACACCTTTGTAATAAGAAAGTGAAAAAAGGCGGCAAAGAACAGGAATAAGTTCAGGAGCACATGTTTTGAGACCAAGTAGAGAAATCCCATCAGGACCTGGAGCTTTCTTAGCATCAAGATTTATCAAAATTCTTCTGACATCCTTTTGACAGAAGACCACAGGAGGCATTGAATGGAGCGTGTTGCGAATGGTGGGAGGTGTTTTACCAAGAACATTAATACATGAGTTGGAAGAAGAATGGTTTGCTGGCAGGTCAGCTTTATCCTTGGCCAAAGTGAAAATAGAACCATCTGGTTTTAGCATTAGCATTAGTAGAGGCATACGATGCAAGAAAGCAAGCTTATGCAGCATCAGCCAAGTAAAAAAAAACCCCTCCCATTTCACCCCTCCATTTGTTCCAAATGCCAATCCAGCTCAGCCTTAAATTTATTTAGGCTATTAGCTTCCACAACAAAAGATGGAAGCTGTTCCACCAATCAACTACCCGCTGGGCCGACCAGGCTAGCCAGGTGGGCAAAGTGCCTGCCTGGCAACCCAAAGGTCGCGGGCTCGAATCCCGCCTCAGGCCTGGATCAGAGCACTGCAAAAACCTTGGGAGGCGCATTATGGCCACAGAAGCCGATGCGCCAACAACTAACAAAAAAAAAAAAAAAAAAAAAAACTACCCACTGGCTGAAGGCAAATTTCCGCACATCTGTTTTACAACTATCTTTCCTCAATTTGAAACTATGCCCGCTCAGGTTCTTAGTCTGAGCATTAGGAAGAATCCCATCAGCATTCAGCTTGCTCAACCCATTCAAGGCCTTATACATCTCAATCAGATCATTTCACAGATGCCTACTCTCCAGACTGCAATTTGCAGGACTTAAGCCTTTCTTGGTAAAAGTACCCCTTGTTTCCCTCACCAATCTTGTTGCTCTTCTTTATACTCATTCTAGCAACTCTACATCCTTCCTAAAATGAGGCCTCCAGACGTGTACACAGTACTCTAGGTGTGGCCTGACCATTCTCTTGTATAACGGGATAATCACCTCCCTGTTCCTGCTAGCAAAGTTCCTATATATCATTGACAAGACTCCATGACCTGCCCTAGCTGCCCGTCTGCACTGCTTAGCGAAATTCATATTTGACTGCACAATTGCCCCCAGGTCTTTTCATTTTGAATTCCCTGAGTGTAGTACCACACAGTTGGTACATTTCTCTTTGGTTTTTGCTACCCATATGCAGTACATTTCATTTGTCAATGTTAAACTTCAGTTGCCACTTCTCAGCCCATTTTCCCAACTTATCTAGATCCAGTTGGATTAGCATACTGTCTTTACTGTCGTTAACAACCCTGCCAAAATTTATATCATCTGCAAACTTAGACATTAAACCTGATATACCTTCATCAATATCATTGATAAATATACAAAACGACAATGGACCTAACACCGAACTCTGGGGAACTCCACTACTAACATTTGTCCACGAAGAGCAGTCTGTCATCTCCCACTCACCCATCCCTTTATCCATTGTAGCAACTTACCTTTAATGCCATACATCTCCAATTTGTACAGCAGTCTTCCATGTGCGACAGTATCAAAAGCTTTCCTGAAATTCAAGTATATGATATCAAAATTATTTTTGGCATTCAGTTCCTTTATGACCACATCATAGTATCCAATCAAATTGGTCAGACAAGACCTCCCTTTAACAAACCCATGCTGTCTTAACTATTACTGCAGTCTTGTGTATATGATCCTGCAATACTTCTTTAACCAGTGATTCCATTATTTTGACAGAGGTGGGCAAAAGTTGCGTCCAATAGCTTTGGCAACCAGAATGCTCGGCTACCATTAGGGCAAGAAGCAAGTTTTCTACTCTTAGCCTGTTCAAAATCTAGTTTGGACTGATTAATAACTGCTTTACAATCGTTGCGAGCTGTGGTGTAGGCAGAAAATGAAACTGAAGAATTGGAAACAAGCTAATTATGATATGAAACGTTCTTCTCTTGACCAGCCTTAGCAGATTTATTGGAAAACCAAGGTTTAGATAAAGGACGAGATTTTAAAATGGAGTGTGGGATAAAGGATTCCTTTTCTACAAGAATAATTTCACAGACACGATCTGAGCAAATGTTGAAATCAGAAATTTTGAAACAGTAATCCGACCAAGGAAAAGAAGAAAAGAAATCTTGCAGGTCATCCCACTTTGCATTCTTGTAATGCCAAACAATACGAGGTTGGGAATAGCCATGAGATAAAGGCTCCATTGGAGAAGAGGCAATCACCTAGTTGTGATTTGAGGTACCTAAAGGACCACTCACTTCGACCGTGTACTTAGCATTAGTAGAGGCATATGATGCAAGAAAGCAAGCTTATGCAGCATCAGCCAAAAAAAAAAAAAAAAAACTTCCACTTCACCCCTCCGTTCGTTAGAAATACCTGTCCAGCTGAGCCTTCAATTTATTTAGGCTATCAACTTCCACAACAAGGGATGGAAGTCTGTTCCACCGACCAACTACCCGCTTGCTAAAGGCAAATTTCCGCACATCTATCCTACATCTGTCTTTCCTCAATTTGAATTTATGCCCTCTGAGGTGATTATTCTGAGCAAGAGGAAGAATTCCGTCAGCATTGAGCATGCTCAAACCATTCAAGATCCTATACACCTCTATCAGATCACCCTGCCAGTGCCTAGTCTCCAGACACTATAATTTGCAAAGCTTTTCTTCGTAAGAGCTCTACATCCTTTTTGAAATTAGGCCTCCAGACCTGTATACAGTACTCAAGATGTGGCCTGACCATTGCCTTATACAAGGGAATAATCACCTCATTATCCCTGCTAGAAAAATTCTTGTATATAATTGACAAGACACCATGAGCTACTCTTGCCGCCCGTCTGCACTGCTCAGAAAACTTCATATCTGCCTGCACAATTACCCCCAGATCTTTTTCATTCTCTACCAATGTCAGTGTAGTACCACAGAGTTAATACGTTACTCTGGGGTTACTGTTTCCCATATGTAGTACTTTACATTTGTCAATGTTAAACTTCATTTGTCACCTCTCAGCCCATCTGCTCAACTTTTCCAGATCCTGTTGCAGCAGCATAGCATCAGTAGTGTCATTAACAACAATGCCAACCTTTGTATCGTCTGCAAACTTGGACAATAAACTTGATATACCATCATCAATATCATTTATAAATACAGAAAACAACAATGGACACAACACTGAACCCTGAGTGACTCAGAGTTCGGTGAGCAGTGTCCACTGATTACCACTCTCTGTCTTCTCCCTCTCAACCATCCCTTTATCCATAGCAGCAATTTGCCTCCAATTCCACACTGCTCCAATTTGTGCAGCAGTCTTCCATGTGAAACAGTATCAAAAGCCTTTCTAAGATCCAAATATATAATATCAAAGTTATTTCCTGCATCCAGTTCTTTTGTGACTGCATCATAGTATCCAATCAAATTGGTCAGCCGAGACTTCCCTTAAGAAAACCATGCTGTGTCCGAGCTATAACTGAAGTCTTGTCTAGATGATACTGCAGTGCTTCTTTGACCAGTGCCTCCATTAATTTTCCTGAAACAGAAGTTAAACTCACAGGTCTATAATTACTGTGTCAGCCTTTGATCCTCCTTTGTGAATTGGGGTCACATTTGCATGTCTCCAGTCTATAGGTACCTCCCCCGAGTCCAAGGAAGCTCTCATAATAATAATAAGGGTTTGCTTAATTCCTTTGCTGCCTCCTTTAATATAACTGGATAGATTCCATCCACCCTATTTGCCTTTTTTATGTTTATCTTCAACAATTTCTCCTCCACTTTACTCTCAGTTATTAAAAGATTATCTAGCTCATTCCAAAGTTGAATACACTTCTGGCATTCCCCTCGCTGAATAACTCCTCATGTGTGAATGTCGATGTAAAATATTCATTTAGTTTTTAGCTACCTGAGCAGGATCATCAACAGTTGAACCATCGATATCAAGTGGACCAATCTGATTCATCCCCTTTCTTCCAGAGTTTACATAAGTAAAGAACTCTGCTGTTTTTCTTTGCATCCTTTGCCAAAGATATCTCGTTATCTGCTTTTGCCTGCCTAACCTCCTTTGTAATTTGGTTACAGATCAACTTATATCTATCATAGGATTCCATGGCACCCATTAATTGGTATGTATTCCATGCATTTTTCTTCTCTGCCATATTTTCTTCTCTCGCATTAGTTCATCTGACATCCATTAGGCCTAAACCTTGAACAATATTTCTTAGTTGATATGTAAAGCCTAGTAGCTTCCAAGATAAGTTATTTGAATGCTTCCCATTTTGAATTTGCTGTTGATAACATCATTAGTTGGTCCCACTGTATAGAATTTAAATACTGTCTCAGACCATTGTAGTCGCCTTTACGAAAGCAAAAACCCTTCCCTTTACCCCTGATGGTAGTTGCCTCTTTGAGTAAATCCCACTTCAGCACACTGTGATCACTGCCACCTAGTGGTTCCTTTATCTACAAATTATTAATGCATGAAGTATCACTACTGATAATCAGATCATGAGTATTTATTACTTCCTCTAGTTGCCTGCCAAACATGCTGATGTAGAAATCAATCATCCAATAAATCCACAAAAGCCTTGCTAGTGTGTGAGTGACCAACCCACAAATTCCAGTCAATCTCTGGGAACTTAAAATCCCGCATTATAAGACTCTGATTTACTGGCCCACTCATTTTTCCTGTACAGTTTCTTATTATACTCATCAGAGTCATTAACCCTATAGCACACTCCTACTCTCAATTTTGATCTCCCAATGCTTATGTCACACAAACTTACTCAACACTGCACTGTCCAGCAATGTCGACTGGCTTCGCTTCCTCGGATTTTATGTGTTTCTTAACTAATAGTATAGGCCCTCCTCCCTTCCTATCCCGTCTATCCTTTCTGTACACATTGTACTCCCCAAATTCCAGTTCTGCATTAGCATTAGTAGAGGCATATGATGCAAGAAAGCAAACTTATGCAGCATCAGCCAAGAAAAAAAAAAAAAAAAAAACCACTTTCATTTAACCCATCCATTTGTTCAAAATACCTGTCCAGCTGAGCCTTAAATTTATTTTGGCTATCAACTTCCACAACAAGGGATGGAAGTCTGTTCCACCAACGAACTACCTGCTGGCTAATGGCAAATTTCCGCACATCTCTCCTACATCTGTCTTTCCTCAATTTGAATTTCTGCCCTCTCAGGTGATTATTCTGAGAAAGAGGAAGGATTCCATCAGCATTGAGCATGCTCTAACCATTCAAGGCTTTATATACCTCAATCAGATCACCTCGCAGGTGCCTAGTAACCAGACACTGTAATTTGCAAAATGTAAGCCTTTCTTCGTAGAGCAACCCTTTGTTCCATTCACCATTCTTGTTGCCCCTCTCTGTTCTCGTTCCAGCAGCTCTACATCCGTTCTTGAAATTAGGCATCCAGACCTGTATACAGTATTCAAGGTGTGGCCTGACCATTGCCTTATACAAGGGAATAATCACTTCCTTATCCCTGCTAGAAAAATTGCTGTATATCCTTGACAAGACACCATGAGCTACTCTTGCAGCCAGTCTGCACTGCTCAGAGAACTTCATATCTGCCTGCACAATTATCCCCAGGTCCTTTTCTTTCTCTACCACTGTCAGCGTAGTACTGCAGAGTTGATACGTTGCTCTGGGGTTGCTGTTTCCCATATGTAGTACTTTACATTTGTCAATGTTAAACTTCATTTGCCACCTCTCAGCCATCTGCTCAACCTTTGCAGATCCTTTTGCAGCAGCATAGCATCAGTAGTGTCCTTTACAACTCTGCCAACCTTTGTATCGTCTGCAAACTTGGACATTAAGCTTGATATACCATCATCAGTATTATTTATAAATACAGAAAACAATAATGGACCCAACACTGAACCCTGAGGGGCGCCACTAATAACATTAGTCCATGATGAGCAGTGTCCATTGATTAACACACTCTGTCTTTTCCCCCTCAACTGCCCCTTTATCCATAGCAACAATTTGCCTCCAATGCCACACTGCTCCAATTTGTGCAACAGTCTTCTATGTGCAACAGTACGAAAAGCCTTTCTAAGATCCAAGTATATAATATCAAAGTTATTCCCTGCATCCAGTTCTTTTTTGACTGCATCATAGAATCCAATCAAATTGGTCAGGCAAGACTTCCCCTTAACAAAACCATACTGTGTCCGAGCTGTGATCCTGCAATGCTTCTTTAACCAGTGCCTCCATTAATTTTCCTGGAACAGAAGTTGTTGTTATTTGGTTTTTAGGAGCATTAGGAACTAAGGCCATATTGCTCCGTGGATATGAAGTGGTCATTCCCTGACCTTTCCGCATCCTCCGTATTTGGTGGTCACGGGCTCGAACCCCTGTCTAATCAAGAAGCGTGTGCTACACACTGCCGCTCCTTTCCACCTGGCTAATTAGGCGCCTGGAACAGAAGTTAAACTCACAGGTCTGTTATTACTTGTGTCAGCCTTTGATCCTCCTTTGGAATTGGGGTCACATTTGCACATCTCCAATCTATGGGTACCTCCCCTAAGTCCAAGGAAGCTCTCATAATTATGGCTAAGGGTTTGCTTACTTCCTTTGCTGCCCGTTTAATATAACTGGATAGATTCCATCCACCCTAGGTGCCTTTCTTGTGTTTCTCTTCTACAATTTTCCTCCACTTTACTGTCAGTTATTACAAGATTATCTAGCTCATTCCAGAGTTGAATACACCTCTGGCATTCCCCTCCCTGAATTACTCCTCGTGTTTGAATGTCGATGCAAAATATTCATTTAGTTTGTTAGCTACCTGAGCAGGATCATCAACAGTTGACCCATTGATATCAAGAGGATCAATCTGATTCATCCCCTTCCATCTAGAGTTTACATAAGTAAATAACTCTTTGCTGTTTTTCTTTGCATCCCTTGCCAAAGATTTCTCGTGATCTGCCTTCGCCTGCCTAACCTCATTTGTAACTTGGTTACAGAATAACTTATATCTATCATAGGCTTCTGTGTCACATTTTAATTTATATGTATCCTATGCATTTTTCTTCTCTGCCATATGTCTCATTAGTTCATCTGACATCCATTTAGGCCTAAACCTTGAACAATATTTCTTAGTTGGTATGTAAAGCCTAGTAGCTTCCAAGATAAGTTCTTTGAATGCTTCCCATTTTGAATTTGCTGTTGGTAACATCATCAGTTGGTCCTACTGTATAGAATTTAAATACTGTCTCAGACCATCGTAGTCGTCTTTATAAAAGCAATAACCCTTCCCTTTACCCCTAATGGTAGTTACCTCTTTGAGTAAATCCCACTTCAGCACACTGTGATCACTGCCACTTAGTGGTTCCTTTATCTGCAGATTCTTAATGCATGAAGAATCACTACTGATAATCAAATCAAGAATATTACTCCCTCTAATTGCCTCCCGAAGATGCTGATGTAGAAAACAATCATCCAATAAATCCACAAAAGCCTTGCTAGTGTGTGAGTGACCATCCCACAAATTCCAGTCAATATCTGGGAAATTAAAATCCCCCATTATAAGACTCTCTGATTTACTGGCCCACTCTATTTCTCTGTACAGTTTCTTATTATACTCATCACAGTCATTAGGCCTATAGCATACTCCTACTCTCAATTTTGATCTCCCAATGCTTATGTCACACCAAACTGACTCGACACTGCACTGTCCAGCAATGTCGACTGGCTTCACTTCCTTGGATTTTATGTGTTTCTTAACTAATAGCATAACCTCTCCTCCCTTCCTATCCTGTCTATCCTTTCTGTACACATTGTACTCCCCAAATTCCAGTTCTGCATTCCTTATATCTGTATGACACCATGTCTCTGATATCCCAACAATATCTGCCTTTGATGTTTTGAGCAATACCTCAAATTCATCAAATTTATTTACCAAACTCCTAGCATTTACATGCACCTGTTCCTATTCCTAGCTACCCTAACACAACCCATGTGTTTTGTTGTACCGCAATGACTCCCAGCAGTCTCTGAAATACCCTGCTTCTTGTTTTTCAGGCTGCTGCTCATTCCAATAGAAGCAGTGTTCCACCTCTGCTAGTGACTACTTTTAATCTATTAGTCCTTGTATCCCCCAAGCTAGCAGTGTTCCACCTCTGCCAGTGGCTACTGTTAATCTATTAGTCCTTGTATCCCCCCAAGCTAGCAGTTTTCCGACCCACCTAACACTGCCTTGATAGCATCAGCAAATATTCTTGCACCCTTTCTATGTAAGTGTATCCCATCCCTGTAGAAGCAGTCTCTTCTGTTAACAAGTATAGACCAGGCTGAAAAAAATTCTACCCCTTGAGCCTTGCACAATCTTTCCAGGGCCAAATTGATTGACAAGGCTCTCATCATATACTCCCTCCTATCGTGTATGGGCAGAATTGCAGACATTTTCAAATTCAACCCTAATTCACAGCTACTGTTAAATATCAAGAAATAGCTCATTTAGATTCTACTATCATTTAAACTGACAAGATTGATTCTGCAGTAAGCTAGATAACACAACAAATAATGACAGCAGCTGAATCTGCTATCCTGAAATCTTCATTTAAAATCCGACTCTATCCAAAAATGTGGTGGAATGAAGCATGTAACATTGCTAAGAGAGAAAGGAATAAATACTGGAATCAGTTTAGAAAACATCCGACCGCAGCCAATCTCCTACAGTTTAAGAGAGCAAGGCCTAAGGCTCGTCATGTAAGACGAATAAGTAAAAAAGAAGCATGGGCACGCTATGCTGCCACAATAAACAGATTCACAGATACTGCTACAGTCTGGAAAAAAATCAAACGTATCAATGGCAAAAACTCACTTGTTACTTCTTCGATTCTATTTCTGAAAGGAAAGGAAATTTCTGAACCTGTGGAACTTGCTAATGCATTCGGCTCGTCTTTTGAATCACTCTCAGCTGATTCCGCCTATGAACCAGCCTTTTAGTCGCTAAAATGCAGTACAGAAAAGTATAAACTGAATTTTAATACCACTCTCCAACATTCATACAATCTGCCATTCACCATGACTGAATTGCTTAATGCGCTCACAAAAGTGAAAAACAGTGCCCCAGGTCCTGATGAAGTTTATTACGCATTGATTTCCCATTTAAGTGAAAGATCATTGAGTGCTCTCTTACTACTCTATAATATAATTTTCTTAGAGGAATATTAACCCACCAGCTGGTGCCATTCTTATGTGCTAGCCTTCCCGAAACCAGGAAAAGATCACACAGATCCAACAAACTATTGACCTATCTCCCTAACAAGTTGCTTGGGAAAAACAGTGGAAAAAATACTTAATGCCAACCGGTGAAATACCACCACTTTGCTTATTGGAGGCTTGAAGTGGTGAAACCCATGTTTAGTTTCTAGAGCAAAGTTTCCGGCATGCCCCTCCCCCCATACTTCTCCTTCAACCCATGCATGGTACTAAGTACTATAAGTTTTGATACCTTTCGTGTTTGGGGTTTTCGTAAAAAAAAAAAAAAAAAAAAAAACATGGTATTTGCAGACTCAAAACATTCTGAGTCCAAGCCAGTGTGGTTTTCGGACAAGTAGATCGACACTTGATCTCATTATCAAAGAAAAAGCAAATATTCGGAACGCCTTTCTAAGAAATGAACACTTTGTTATGATATGCGTTGACATCAGCCTGACTGTACTTGTTAACAAGAAAGACTGCTTCTACAGGGATGGGATACATTTAAATAGAAAGGGTGCAAGAATATTTGCTGATGCTATCAAGGCAGTGTTAGGTGGGTCAGAAAACTGCTAGCTTGGGGGGTTACAAAGACTAATAGATTAACAGTAGCCACTGGAAGAGGTGAAAGTGATTCTTGCACTGCTTCTATTGGAATGAGCAGAAGCCTGAAAAACAAGATGCAGGATATTTCAGAGACTGCTGGGAGTCATTGCAGTACAAGTAAACACATGGGTTGTGTTAGGGTAGCTAAGAATAGAAACAGGTGCATGTATACTTGCGTGTACACCAATGCTAGGGGTTTGGTAAATAAATTTGATGACTTTGAGGTATTGCTCAAAACATCAAAGGCAGGTATTGTTGGGATATCAGAGACGTGGTGTCATACAGATATAAGGAATGCAGAACTGGAACAACGTCTACAGAAAGGATAGACAGGATAGGAAGAGAGGAGCGGTTATGCTATTAGTTAAGAAACACATAAAATCCAAGGAAGTGAAGCCAGTCGACATCGCTGGACAGTGTAGTGTTGAGTCAGTTTGGTGTGACATAAGTATTGGGAGATCAAAATTGAGAGTAGGAGTGTGCTATAGGCCTAATGACTCTGATGAGTATAATAAGAAATTGTACAGGGAAATAGAGTGGGCCAGTACATCAGAGAGTCTTATAATGGGGGATTTTAATTTCCCAGATATTGACTGGAATTTGTGGGTTGGTCACTCACACACTAGCAAGGCTTTTGTGGATTTAATGGATGATTGTTTTCTACATCAGCATGTTCGGGAGGCAACTAGAGGGAGTAATACTCTTGATTTGATTATCAGTAGCGATTCTTCATGTATTAAGAATCTGCAGATAAAGGAACCACTAGGTGGCAGTGATCATAGTGTGCTAAAGTGGGATTTACTCAAAGAGGTAACTACCATCAGGGGTAAAGGGAAGCGTTATTGCTTTCATAAAGGCGAATACAATGGTCTTAGACAGTATTTAAATTCTATACATTGGGACCAACTGAAGATGTTACCAACAGCAAATTCAAAATGGGAAGCATTCAAAGAACTTATCTTGGAAGCTACTAGGCTTTACATACCAACTAAGAAATATTATTCAAGGTTTAGGCCTAAATGGATGTCAGATGAACTAATGAGACATATGACAGAGAAGAAAAATGCATGGGATACATATAAATTAACACATGACACAGAAGCCTATGATAGATACAACTTGATCTGTAACCAAGTTACAACGGAGGTTAGGCAGACAAAGGCAGATTACGAGAAATCTTTGGCAAGGGATGCAAAGAAAAACAGCAAAGAGTTCTTTACTTATGTAAACTCTAGAAGGAAGGGGATGAATCAGATTGGTCCTCTTGATATCGATGGGTCAACTGTTGATGATCCTGCTCAGGTAGCTAACAAACTAAATGAATATTTTGCATCGACATTCACACATGAGGAGTTATTCAGCGAGGGGAATGCCAGAGGTGTATTGAACTCTGGCAGTAAGCTAGAGAATCTTGTAATAACTGAAAGTAAAGTGGAGGAGAAATTGTTAAAGATAAACATGAGAAAGGCACCTGGGGTGGATGGGATCTATCCAGTTATATTAAAGGAGGCAGCAAAGGAAGTAAGCAAACCCTTAGCCATAATTTCGAGAGTTTCGTTGGACTCAGGGGAGGTACCCACAGACTGGAGGTGTGCAAATGTGACCCCAATTCAGAGGGCGCTTACTCTCTTTAAAAATTACAGCTGTGAGTTACAGGCTCCGAAAAAGCAATAAGTGTTTGCCTTTTTATTTACATAATTGTTATTTTATATTGTACTTAATACGTAATCTTATAGTTACGCTGGTTATTTTTATTTTAATTTAGATAAAGAGTTTTTGTGGATTACTACTTAATATATGTAAAACCGTTATTTCGTTCAAATCTTGCAGCCATTGTTTTTGTATATAGTGGTAGGAAATTCAAATTTTTAATTGAAAAATACACTTAACTATTTCTATTAGATAGCATAGTATTGACATTTAATTTATTTAATTTATTGATCTTATTAATTTAAAATAGCATGCCCCAAACTAGAGCAGCAAAGCAACAGTCACAAAGTGGCAGGAGTGCTGTGACTCGAGGGAGAACTGAAAGGGGCGATTCTCCAACGCATCACAGCCTAAAAAAATGTGCAACTTGTGAAATGTTTGCCAAACTCTCTGGAACGGAACATGATATTGCCATTGGAGATGTACGCGCGATGTAAGGAGTGTAAGGTAATCAGGCGACAACTCAGTGTTGTTATATGAGAGTTTGAAGGACAGGGTGAATGCCTTCGAAAGATACAAATTGAGGGCGCATCAGGCTCTCAGCTGCCCACATCAACGCCAGAGCTTGCATCACGCAACACATCAGCAACCCCAAGGCAGAATGCGCTGGTCCCACAGGAACTAGTAGTTGTTGGTGACTCTATTGTCAGGGAAACTGGGAATGCTTTGTAAAAAGGATAGGTGGAAGGCAAAGGTTGATGACGTTGTAGAGCAGATATCATCTTTTAAGGGCACAAAAGGTGATATAGTTGTACACGTTGGCACTAATGATATTAAGAGTAGGAGACCGGCAGAATTACTTAACAAGTACAGGTCACTGTTGAACAAAAGCCGAGAATTAGGGTTGAATTTGAAAGTGTCTGGAATTCTGCCCAGACACGATAGGAGGGAGTATATGATTTTTTTTGTATTTTGTTATTAGGAGAATTAGCAACTAAGGCCATATTTATCCGGTCATTCCCTGACCTTTCCGCATCGCCCGTATTTGTTGGTGATGGGTTCGAACCCCGGTCTAATCAAGAAGCGTGTGCTACGCACTGCTGCTCCTTCCCACCTGGCTACGGAGGCGCCGGAGTATATGATGAGAGCCTTGTCGATCATTTCGTCCCTGGAAAGATTGTGCAAGGCTCAAGGGATAGAATTTTTTTCAGCCTGGTCTGTACTTGTTAACAGGAGAGACTGCTTCTACAGGGATGGGATACACTTAAATAGAAAGGGTGCAAGAATATTTGCTGATGCTATCGAGGCAGTGTTAGGTGGCTCGGAAAACTGATAGCTTAGGGGGATACAAGGACTAATAGTTTAACAGTAGCCGTAGGCAGAGGTGAAGGTGATTCTTGCACAACTTCTATTAGAAAAAGTAGCGATCTGGAGCGAGGGGTATTGGGGGTTTCAGGTCTGATGGTAGTCATCCTGAAATAGGTGGGTATATGGGATGTGTTAGGGTAACTAGGAATAGGAATAGGAGTATGTATACTTGCATGTATACCAGTGCTCAAAGTATAGTAAATAAATTTGATGAATTTGAAGTGTTGGTCAAGACATCAAAGGCGGATATTGTTGGGATAGCAGAGACGTAGTGTCACACAGATATAAGAAATGCAGAACTCGAATTTGGGAATACAATATGTACAGAAAGGATAGACAGGATAGAAAGGGAGGAGGTGTTATGCTGTTAATTAAGAAAAACATAAAATCAAAAGAAGTGCACCTAATTGATATAGATGAACAGTGCACTGTTGAGTCAGTTTGGTGTGACATAAGCACTGCGAAAGCAAAAATAAGAGTAGGAGTGTGTTATAGGCCTAGAGACTCGAATGAGTACAATTAACAATTGTACAGAGAAATAGAGTGGGCTAATAAATCAGAATGTCTTAAAAAGGCAGGTTTTAACTTCCCAGATATTGACTGGAACTTGTGGGCTGGTCACTCACTCACTAGTCAGACTTTTGTGGATTTAGCATTAGCATTAGTAGAGGCATTTGATGCAAGAAAGCAAGCTTATGCAGCATCAGCCAAAAAAAATAAAATAAATTAATAACTATGTATATAAAGTGCTTAGCGCCTTAGTCTAAATAAATTAATAAATAAATAAAAAATAACCACTTCCACTTCACCCCTCTGTTCGTTCGAAATACCTGTCCAGCTGAGCCTTTAACTTATTTAGGCTATCAACTTCCACGACAAGGGATGGAAGTCTGTTCCACCTACCAACCACCCGCTGGCTAAAGGCAAATTTCCGCACATCTATCCTACATCTGTCTTTCCTCAATTTGAATTTATGCCCTCTCAGGTGATTATTCTGAGCAAGAGGAAGAATCCCATCAGCATTGAGCATGCTCAAACCATTCAAGGCTTTGTACACCTCTATCAGATCACCTCGCTGATGCCTAGTCTCCAGACACTGTAATACGCAAAACTTAAGCCTTTCTTCGTAAGAGCACCCCTTTGTTCCATTCACTAATCTTGTTGCCCTTCTCTGTACTCGTTCCAGCAGCTCTACATCCTTCTTGAAATAAGGCCTCCAGGCCTGTATACAGTACTCTAGGTGTGGCCTATCCATTGCCTTATACAAGGGAATAATCACCTCCTTATCCCTGCTAGAAAAATTCCTATATATCATTGACAATACACCATGAGCTACTCTTGCAGCCCGTCTGCACTGCTCAGAAAACTTCATATCTGCCTGCACAACCACCCCCAGGTCCCTTTCATTCTCTACCACTGTCAGTGTAGTACCACAGAGCTGATACATTGCTTTCGGGTTGCTGTTTCACATATGTAGTATTTACATTTGTCAATGTTAAACTTCATTTGCCACCTCTCAGCCCATCTGCTCAACCTTTCCAGATCCTGTTGCAGCAGCATAGTGTCAGTAGTGTCCTTGACAACCCTGCCAACCTTCGTATCGTCTGCAAACTTGGACATTAAGCTTGATATACCATCATCAATATCATTTATAAATACAGAAAACAAAAAAGGACCCAATACTGAACCCTGAGGGACTCCACTAATAACATTAGTCCACGATGAGCAGTGTCCATTGATTACCACTCTCTGTCTTCTGCCCTTTATCCATAGCAGCAATTTGCCTCCAATGCCACACTGCTCCAATTTGTGCAGCAGTCTTCCATGTGCAAAAGTATCAAAAGCCTTTCTAAGATCCAAGTATATAATATCAGAGTTATTCCCTGCATTCAGTTCTTCTGTGACTGCATCATAGTATCCAATCAAATTGGTCAGGCAAGACTTCCCCTTAACAAAAACATACTGTGTCCGAGCTATAACTGAAATCTTGTCTAGATGATCCTGCAGTGCTTCTTTAACCAGTGCCTCCATTAATTTTCCGTGAACAGAAGTTAAACTCACAGGTGTATAATTACTTGTGTCAGCCTTTGATCCTCCTTTGTGAATTGGGGTCATATTTGCACATCTCCAGTCCATGGGTACCTCCCCTGAGTCCAAGTAAGCTCTCATAATTATGGCAAAGGGTTTGCTTACTTCCTTTGCAGCCTCCTTTAATATAACTGGATAGATCCCATCCACCCCAGGTGCCTCTCTTGTGTTTATCTTCAACAATTTCTCCTCCACTTTACTCTCAGTTATTTATAGATTCTCTAGCTTACTGCCAGAGTTGAATACACCTCTGGCATTCCCCTCGCTGAATAACTCCTCATGGCGGCTCCGTAGCCAGGTGGGTAAGAGCAGCAGTGCGTAGCACACGCTTCTTGGTTAGATCGGGGTTCGAGCCCGTGACCACCAAATACGGAGGATGCGGAAAGGTCAGGGAATGACCACTGCATATCCCCAGAGCAATATGGCCTTAGTTGCTAATGCTCCTAAAAACCAAATAACAAACAATAACTCCTCGTGTGAATGTCGATGCAAAATATTTATTTAGTTTGTTAGCTACCTGAGCAGGATCATCAACAGTTGACCCATTGATATCAAGTGGACCAACCTGATTCATCCCCTTCCTTCTAGAGTTTACATAAGTAAAGAACTCTTTGATGTTTTTCTTCGCATCCCTTGCCAAGGATTTCTCGTAATCTGCCTTCACCTGCCTAACCTCCTTTGTAACTTGGTTACAGATCAGCTTGTATCTATCATAGGCTTCTGTGTCACGTGTTAATTTGTATGTATCCCATGCATTTTTCTTCTCTGCCATATGCCTTATTAGTTCATCTGACATCCATTTAGGCCTAAAACTTGAACAATATTTCTTAGTTGGTATGTAAAGCCTAGTAGCTTCCAAGATAAGTTCTTTGAATGCTTCCCATTTTGAATTTGCTGTTGGTAACATCATCAGTTGATCCCACTGTATAGAATTTAAATACTGTCTCAGTCCATCGTAGTCGCCTTTACGAAAGCAGTGCCCCTTCCCTTTACCCCTAATGGTAGTTACCTCTTTGAGTAAATCCCACTTCAGAACACTGTGATCACTGCCACCTAGTGGTTCATTTATCTGCAGATTCTTAATGCATGAAGAATCACTACTGATAATCAAATCAAGAGTATTACTCCCTCTAGTTGCCTCCCGAACATACTGATGTAGAAAACAATCATCCATTAAATCCACAAAAGCCTTGCTAGTGTGTGAGTGACCATCCCACAAATTCCAGTCAATATCTGGGAAATTAAAATCCCCCATTATAAGACTCTCTGATTTACTGGCCCACTCTATTTCTCTGTACAGTTTCTTATTATACTCATCACAGTCATTAGGCCTATAGCATACTCCTACTCTCAATTTTGATCTCCCAATGCTTATGTCACACCAAACTGACTCGACACTGCACTGTCCAGCGATGTCGACTGGCTTCACTTCCTTGGATTTTATGTGTTTCTTAACTAATAGCATAACCCCTCCTCCCTTCCTATCCTGTCTATCCTTTCTGTAGACATTGTACTCCCCAAATTCCAGTTCTGCATTCCTTATATCTGTGTGACACCACGTCTCTGAAATCCCAACAATATCTGCCTTTGATGTTTTGAGCAATACCTCAAATTCATCAAATTTATTTACTAAACTCCTAGCATTGGTGTACACGCAGGTATACATGCACCTGCTCTTCCTCTTAGCCACCCTAACACAACCCATGTGTCGACTTGAACCCCCATGATGCCCAGCAGTCTCTGAAATATCCTGCATCTTATTTTCCAGGCTGCTGCTCATTCCAATAGAAGCAGTGCAAGAATCACTTTCTCCTCTGCCAGTGGCTACTCTTAATCTATTAATCCTTGTATCCCCCCAATCTAGCAGTTTTCCGACCCACCTAAAACTGCCTCGATTGCAGCAGCATGTTCGAGAGGCAACCAGAGAGAGTAATACTCTTGATCTGGTTATCAGCAGCGATCATTCGTGTATTAAGAATTTGCAGATAATGGAACCACTAGGTGGCAGTGATCACGGTGTACTGATGTGGGATTTACTTAAAGATTTAATTACCATCAGGGGTAAAGGAAAGGGTTTTTGCTTCCGTAAAGGTGAGTACAGTGGTCTCAGAAAGTTTTTAAATTCTGTACAGTGGGATCAACCGATGATGTTAACAACAGTAAATTCTAAATGCGAGGCATTCAAGGAACTAATCGTGGATGCTACTAAAAGTTTCATACCTATTAAGAAATATTGTTCAAGGTTTAGGAAAACATTAAAAAAACATTTTAAACATTAGAAAATGTTTAAACATGTCTAAAACATTAAAAAAAACTGATATACCTTCCATTAGCAAATATAGCATCAAAGATAGCATCAGCAAATATTCTTGCACCCTTTCTATTTAAGTGTATCCCATCCCTGTAGAAGCAATGTCTCCTGTTAACAAGTACATTCCAGGCTGAAAAAAATTCTACCCCTTGAGCCTTGCACAATCTTTCCAGGGCCGAATTGATCGACAAGGCTCTCATCATATACTCCCTCCTATTGTGTCCGGGCAGAATTGCATTAGGCCTAAATGGTTATCTAATGAACTAATGAGACTCGTAACAGGGAAGGAAAATGCATGGGATGCATATAAATTATCAAGCGACTCAGAAGCCTCTGGCAGATATAAGCTAGTCTGTAATCAGGTGACAAAGGAGGTTAGGCAGGCGAAGGCAGATTACTAGAAATCCTTGGCAAAAGATGCTAAGAAAAACAGCAAGGATTTCTTTACTTATATAAACTCTAAAAGGAAGGGGATGAATCTGATTGGTCCACTTGACATCGATGGTTCCGACTGTTGATGATCCTGCTCAGATAGGAAACAAACTGAATGAGTATTTTGCATCTACATTCACATATGAGGAATTATTAAGGTTTGAAAATGGCAGAAGGTTATCAAATTGTAGCAGGATACTTAATGATTTTGTAATAAATGAGAGCAAAGTGGAGGAGAAATTGTTGAAGTTAAACATAAGAAAAGCACCTGGGGTGGATGGGATCTATCCAGTTATATTAAAAGAGGCGGCAAAGCAACTAAGCAAACCCTTAGCCATAATTATGAGAGCATCCTTGGACTCTGGAGAGATGTGCAAATATATCCACAATTCACAAAGGGGGATCGAAGTGTAACACGAGTAATTACAGACCAGTTAGTTTAACTTCTGTTCCGGGTAAAATAATGGAGTCACTGGTTAAAGATGCGTTGCAGGATCATCTACACAAGACTGCAGCAATAATTCAGACACAGCATGGGTTTGTTAAGGGAAAGTCTTGTCTCACAAATTTGATAGGATATTATGATGTGGTTACAAAGGAACTGGATGCAAAAAATAATTTTGATATCATATATTTGGATTTCAGGAAAGCTTTTGGCACTGTTGCGCATGAAAGACTATTGTACAAATTGGAGCAGAATGGTATTAAGGGTAAGTTGCTACAATGGATAAAAGGGTGGTTAAGTGGGAGATGACAGAGGGTGGTAATTAATGGGTGCTGCTCTTAGTGGACTAATATTATTTGTGGAGTCCCACAGGGTTCGGTGTTGGGTCCTCTCTTGTTTTGTTTATTTATCAATGATATTGATGAAGGTATATCAGGCTTAATGTCGAAGTTTGCAGATGATACAAAGGTTGGCAGGATTGTTAATGACAGTAATGGCAATGTGCTACTGCAACAGGATCTAGATAATTTGGCCAGATGGGCTAAGAAGTGGCAAGTGAAGTTTAACCTTGACAAATGCAAAGTACTGCATATGGGTAGAAGTAACCCCAGAGAAACGTACCAACTGTGTGGTACTACACTTAAGGTGGTAGAAAATGAAAAAGACCTGTGAGTAATTGTGCAGTCAGATATGAAGTTTTCTGAGCAATGCAGACAGGCTGCCAGGACAGGTTATTCGGTTTTGTCAATGATATATAGGAATTTTGCTAGCAGGGAAAAGGAGGTGATTGTCCCTCTGTATAAGGCAATGGTCAGGCCACAACCTTGAGTACTGCGTACAGGTCTGGAGGCCTCATTTTTGGAAGGATGTAGATTTACTTGAGTGTGTACAGAGAAGGGCAACAAGGTTGGTGAGGGGAATGAAGCAATCCTCTTACCAAGAGAGGCTTAAGTTCTGCAAATTGCAGTGGCTGGAGACTAGGCACCTGCGCGGTGATCTGATTGAGGTGTATAAGGCCTTGAATGGGTTGAGCACGCTGAATTCTGATGGGATCCTTCCACTTGTTCAGATTACCAACCTAAGGGGGCATAAATTCAAATTAAGAAAGGACAGATGTAGAATAGATGTGCAGAAATTTGCCTTTACCCAGCGGGTGGGTAATTGCTGGAACAAACTTCCATCTGTCGTTGTGCAAGTTGATAGGTTGAATAAATTTAAGGAGGAACTGGACAGGCACTTAGAGGGAATGGTGTGATATTTTTTTTTTTTTTTTTTTTTGGCTGATGCTGCATAAGTTCATACACTTGCTTTCTTGCATCACATGCCACCACTACTACTACTACTAAAGGCCGACACAAGTAATTATAGACCTGTGAGTTTAACTTCTGTTCCAGGAAAATTAATGGAGGCACTGGTTAAAGTAGCACTGCAGGATCATCTAGACAAGACTTCAGTTACAGCTCGGACACAGCATGGTTTTGTTAAGGGGAAGTCTTGCCTGACCAATTTGATTGGATACTATGATGCAGTCACAAAAGAACTGGATGCAGGGAATAACTTTGATATTATATACTTGGATCTTAGAAAAGCTTTTGATACTGTTGCACATGGAAGACTGCTGCACAAATTGGAGCAGTGTGGCATTGGAGGCAAATTGCTGCTATGGATAAAGGGGTGGTTGAGGGGGAGAAGACAGAGAGTGGTAATCAGTGGACACTGCTCATCGTGGACTAATGTTATTAGTGGAGTCCCTCAGGGTTCAGTGTTGGGTCCATTATTGTTTTCTGTATTTATAAATGATATTGATGATGGTATTTCGAGCTTAATGTCCAAGTTTGCAGACGATACAAAGGTTGGCAGGGTTGTCAAGGACACTACTGACACTATGCTGCTGCAACAGGATCTGGAAAGGTTGAGCAGATTGGCTGAGAGGTGGCAAATGAAGTTTAACATTGACAAATGTAAAGTACTACATATGGGAAACAGCAACCCCAGAGCAACGTATCAATTCTGTGGTACTACACTGACAATGGTAGAGAATGAAAAGGACCTGGGGGTAATTGTGCAGGCAGATATGAAGTTCTCTGAGCAGTGCAGATGGGCTGCAAGAGTAGCTCATGGTGTCTGGTCAATGATATACAGGAATTTTTCTAGCGGGGATAAGGAGGTGATTATTCCCTTGTATAAGGCAATGGTCACAGGCCACACCTTAAGTACTGTTTACAGGTCTGGAGGCCCCATTTCAAGAAGGATGTAGAGCTGCTGGAACGAGTACAGAGAAGAGCAACAAGATTAGTGAATGGAACAAAGGGGTACTCTACGAAGAAAGGCTTAAGTTTTGCAAATTACAGTGTCTGGAGACTAGGCACCAGCGAGGTTATCTGATAGAGGTGATAAAGCCTTGAATGGTTTGAGCATGCTCAATGCTAATGAGATTCTTCCTCTTGCTCAGAATAATCACCTGAGAGGGCATAAATTGAAATTGCGGAAAGACAGATATAGGATAGACGTGCAGAAATTTGCCTTTAGCCAGCTGGTAGTTGGTTGGTGGAATAGACTTCCATCCCTTGTCGTGGAATATGATAGTCTAAATAAATTTAAGGCTCAGCTGGACAGCTATTTCGAACGAACAGAGGGGTGAAGTGGAAGTGGTTTTGTTTTTTTTTTTTTTGGCTGATGCTGCATAAGCTTGCTTTCTTTCATCATACGCCTCTACTAATGCTAATGCTAAATAGATTTTACAAAAATAAAAAAATTTACTTTATGAAAACCCTTCTTGACAGTTCTAGCATTTTCAGAACAATTTGAAAATGATCCTTATATGACTTCTTCCAAGTTTTTTTGCGTATATGGTTCCTAACAGATATAATGCATAAATTGTATTCCAGTAACAGAAATATGTAAAACCTTCACAAGAAGGAGTCCATAACAGGCTACGACCCGGGTGTGGCCACGTGCGCCGAATTCCACAAGAAATTTAGTCCATCAGCACTTCCAAAACCACTACATGGCCATGCAAAAGTGCAGCTTTGAGGGAACCTTGCACGAGAGACTATTAATAAAATGTGTCAACTTTGCCTTCCAAGAAGAGGACGTGTGTCGCCGAGGTTTGACATTTGATGCAACATTAACCTCAATGAATTTAATAGGTTTTACTAATTTCTTCCTCAATAAAATTAATACCACCATTTCAACTAATAATCTCCAACTTCTAAGCAGTTTAATCTCATTGAAGCCTTGGAGCTCACAAGTGGCCACACCTACTTGAAATTTGGTGACCAGTTTTGCAAACTAAAGAAAGACCTTGGCATGGAGAACTCCAATTCTGTCCCCTCTTCTAGAATACATGTTTATGCCAGATTTTGAACAGAAAGCTGTAGCATCATTCTCCCCACCCCTAAATTATGGTTTGGTTCATATGTGATATTTTTGTAATATGGAGCCAAAGTGAAAAGGGCTTTCCACCTTCTGTGGACACATAAGTAACATAAAAAATATAAATGAGGCCATAAAATTTTCCGTCAAAACCAACAATAATAAAATATCAAAATCTTCCTTGATATTAACATTGACATCTCCAGCAATAGACTAAATGCATCGGTGCACAGAAAACCTACTGACACTGTATACTACTAAATTAACTCCTGTCAACCCCATTCCCCTTGTAAAACCTGAGATTATAAATAGTCTTGCTGTTTATATTTCCCTTCCATCCAAATATGGACAGAAGAGAAATATATTTTTTATTGGGGCCATTTTATATAGGGGCTAACCCTCTGGAAGCTACAGTAAAGGATAGACAAGCACATGCACCACACCACCAGAGGGAATATGGTTCAAAGTAATATTTTTCACTACTCGATCAATGAGAACCATGAATTCAAGACAATAAACCAAGATATTAAACGTAACTCATCACTGGAAACAATGCAACTTTATAGAAGCATTCCATAAAAATGGTTACAATAAACCCATCAATAAGAACAATGGCAGGGTAGCCATTTCTTCTGCATGACCCATCCACAGGCCCAGTTAGAATTCACATGAAGTGCTAATCCAGTTATCTTTGGTCAAGTAGGACCAACTGGACTACCCTCCCTGCATGCAAACTCTCAGTGTTTATTAAAATAAGATAATCCACTTCATATTTATAACAATATTTATAACAAATTAAATAAAATGAATAAATAATAAAAGAAAAGGAAATAGACTACCTATGCATCCTTTCCTCCTCCCATAGGTAACTATCCAGCTGACCTTTGAATTTCCTAAAACTGTCAGCCTCAACCACCCATGTGGGTAACTTATTCCAGTTACAGTCGATTCTGGTTATTTGGGACACATTGGGACTAGTGCATTTTGGCCCAATTAAGCGGCTGCCCCAATTATCCGAAGTTTCACGTAAATAGTTAAAAATACAATGTACCCCCCCTTTACAATTAGTTCACTGTACAATCAAATCACGTTACGACGAACTCACCATAGTAAAGTACCGTTCACTATACGATGTGCAGTAAGCACCGGTCATTGTGATCATGTTTGTGAATTGAATTTTAATTCAATTAAACAGCGATTCTAATTAGCGAAAATATGAGGAATGTTATCCACAGGCTATAAAAGTAAAGATATATTAAGAACAAATTTACCCTTTATTACCTTACCAATTAAAAAATTAAATGATACGTGAAATTTGGAAGAATATACTTGATAATCGGAATAATTAATACGTACTGTAATATGTACATACTAACTAAACTAGTTGACATTTGTGGGTGGGGGTTAAAATTTAAAACAGTAAAAAGATAAGCAATCGATAACAAAAAACACGGCGCATACAAATTGCAAGTAACACAATACGCGCAAGTGGGAACGGAGTAACTAGTTACAAAGTTTTAAAAATAGGAATGAAGAGAAGATTCTGAAAATTATTTTTTTTATATGACTGAAGATTCCATGGAAGTGTAAACACATTTTACCATAATAACCCACAGAATTCCAGCTGTCAGTATTATCGCAAATTCAGTAAGATCGAGTTTATTATCCATTTATTATAGATTGCACTAACAGAAAAGCCCAATAAACAGTTGACTGCTAATTGTTTTATGGTTGTGACCTCCAAAAATCTGACCGAACTACGTGGTACGGTCGGAGACAATCATAGGGTAATCTCCAGTGCTGCGGTCTCCTACTCCGATTAAATGGCATTTTGTCCCAATTAAGTGAAGTAAACCCTGGCAATTTTCTCGATTGGGTTCTGGTTTTTAAGATTTGTCCCAAATAAATGGCTGCCCCGATTAACCTATGGCCCAAATAACTGGAATCCACTGTATTTATAATTCACTGGCTAAAATAAAACTTCCTGCAGACCAGTCTAAAAATCTTTCCCCCCTCATAACTTGAATTTATGGCCTCTAGTTCTAGAATAATTTATAACTGTGAAAATTTTGTCCTCATTCATTTTACTTTTCACTCTCAGAGCCTTAAACACCTCAATCAAGTCTCTAAGGTGCCTAGTTTCCAAGCTGTGCCACAATATTCGAAGTCTTTCCTCATATGGACACCCTTTTGGCGATCTCACCAGGCGAGTTACCACGATATCAAACAGATCATTTAAACATTCTTTGAACTCGTTTTCTTTATACTGATTGGATTCAATA
The DNA here is from genome assembly GCF_048544385.1 of Mastigoproctus giganteus. Classification (NCBI taxonomy): domain Eukaryota; kingdom Metazoa; phylum Arthropoda; class Arachnida; order Uropygi; family Thelyphonidae; genus Mastigoproctus; species Mastigoproctus giganteus. Next base: position 140,348,861 of record NC_143580.1, read on the forward strand.
CTTCTGCCTTTCAACTTTTCCAAGTTCCATAAATCACCGTATGACTTTTTTTAGTATTTTGTCATCATTCATTTCTTCAGAGCTGTCAATATCGCTGTAGATGGATAATTTTTGTTCATCACAAATGACATTCTGGGGAGGATTTTTCTCCTTGCATCTGCAGCCAGCCATTTTTCTCTAAGCTTCTTAGTTTCCGTAATTTTAAATCCACTCCTAGCATACAGCCCGACTGACCGTTCTGCCTTTACAAAAGCAGAAATTCTCTGTCCTCAGAAACTTTAATTATGCTAAACACATCTGAGGTTGCCATATCAAAGAGATCATATAAACTTTCCTTGAACTCATTTTCTTTTTACTGATGCAGTGCAGTGCTTCTGCCTTTCAACTTTTCCAGGTTCCATAGATTGCCATATAACTTTTTTAGTTTTGTAATACAATTTAAATGGTTTTGAGTTGGGAACCAGGCTTTCTTCCAAAAAACTAGCACTTCATCAATCACGAGACTTGCACTGTCATACAAACTCAAATCCACAGTTCTCATATTGAAAAATAGCACACTCAGTGCATCTTTTTAGAGGACAACTTACTGCCTGAGATTTGGTTTTTCTTTGACCCGACGAGAAATATGTATTCAAACTAGACATTTTTTACCTTTAGTTCCAAATTTTTAAAAAATATTGGAAAACTTTTTTTAAAAAATAACTTTTCACACACGATAGCCTCTGTTGTCATAGGGTCCATACACTGATCTAACCACATTGAAACTTGTTTAAACAATTAAATTTGTTTGTACAATGATAACACGTGTCACATTGACCTCAGAACTACGTTTCAAGGTTTCGAAATCAGTGCTGCAAGTAACTAGGTTTCATCGTCAGTGCAGCACATGATATCGGTGCATTCCTGATATCAAATCCATTTGAAATTCTGCAGTTTTTCATAACTGATAGAAAGGTACAAAATTGGAAGGCACCTCCGTAGCCAGGTGGGAAGGAGCAGCAGTGCGTAGCACACGCTTCTTGATTAGACCGGGGTTCGAGCCCATCACCACCAAATACGGAGGATGTGGAAAGGTCAGGGAATGACCACCGCATATCCCGGAGCAATATGGCCTTAGTTGCTAATGCTCCTAAAAACCAAATAACAACAACAAAATTGGAAAAAAAAATTTTTTTTTAATTCTTCAAAAAATTTCTCTTATATAAATAAGGAACACCCTTTTCACAGTGGGCCCCTGCTTTATGATCGAAACACTTTATGATGGACTCTCCATAATAAAATACCATTCACTAAATGATATGTGGTAAATGCCAGTCATTGTGATCATGTTTGCAAATTGAATTTTAATTCTATTAAATGGATAATAAGCTAATAAGTGAATATTAGATATTCTAATACGAGGAATATTATCCACGGGCTATAAAAGATCACAAATTTACAGTTGATTACATTACCAATTAACAAAATTAAATGATACGTGAAAATTGTAAGAATATTTTCCCCAGGTTAGCAAAATAAAAATAAATTTATGCTTAAGTATATAGCTTAATTAATAAATACTGTAATATGTACATACTGACTAGTTGATATTTGTGTTCACTGATATTATTTTGAGAGGGATGGGGGCAGTTGTAAAATTTAAAACAGAAAAAAGATAAGCAATCAATAACAAAGAACACGGTATGCATCATTTGCAACTAACACAATACACGCAAGTGAGATATGGAGTAAAAAGTTGATGTTGATGAAACTTAAAAAAATAGGAATGAAGAGAAAATTCTCAAAATTTATTTATGTTTTTATACGATTGAAGTGGAGGGGAATCACATTTCACCATAATAACATAAAAACCCACAGAATTCCAGCTATCAGTATTATCACAAAGGCAATAAGATCAAGCTTACTACCCATTTATGGCGCCTCCATAGCCAGGTGGGAAGGAGCAACAGTGCTTAGCACACGCTTCTTGATTAGACCGGAGTTCGAGCCCATCACCACCAAATACGGAGGATGCGGAAAGGTCAGGGAATGACCACCGCATATCCCCGGAGCAATATGGCCTTAGTTGCTAATGCTCCTAAAAACCAAATAACAACTACTACCCATTTATAATAGATTGCACTAACAGAAAAGCCCAATAAACCGGAAACTGCAAATTGTTTTTATTGTTTTATGATAGTGACCTCCAGAAATGAGTTTTAGAAAAATATCACAAAGGCATTCGAAATTGATTCTTATAACTGAACATATGATAATAATCTAAGTGTAGTACATTTTAATGATTTGAATTTGTTTTTTTTTTTTTAATTAAAGCAGCTGATTCCACTAACCAGTGATCATGTTAACCGCGCCTACCTATTTCACTTGCCAATAGCAGTGTTTGTAAACATGTTGGCTGCAAAGTGATTTTTTATATTGTGCTTTAATCAGTATATTAGTTTTAATCAATTTTTTTAATCAGTACATACAATTTACATTATAAAAATCACCTCTTAGAGAGATAAATAGCTTAGTTATATAGTAAAAATTTCAGCTTCCAAAGTCTTTAAATGAATTACCAAAAAAACAATGTGTTATTGGTTCACATTATGATAATTTCATGATACAATGGTATTTCTTGAACGGATTAATATCGTAAAGCAAGGGCCCACTGTATATATATTATTTTTGGTTTTTCACCATGAAAGATTGGTGAAAAAACTTCCAAAACATATAGTTGCTTAAGGTATAATTATAATAAATTTATTAAAGTAATATAAGTTATTATATAATGCACTCTAATGTGTTCATTTATCATATAACATCATTGCATTCATCATAATGCCCTTCGACTCCTTCATTTCCACTGTATGTTTCAATGTTTGTGCTTTCAACATTATGTTTTGCCATTCAGAATATTTAAAATAAATCATTATAAACATTTTTCATAAAATTGGATTTAGAAGTATACTTTTCTAACCCGCCACAATTGGGGTGAGAAATAATATACCAAATACACCAAATACACGTACACAATCAGGCATATGTTTCTCCACTGTCAGTCCAGTTACCATGTTGCATAAGCAAAAAACCTTAACATTAGTATTAGTGGGTTGTCATATATAGTATTTTTAATAATTTATTAATATCTTTATTGCAGGCAGTGAATGGTTACATGATTGCCTGATGCAATAATACTCATAACAGCGACAATGCTTGGGGTTTAACCTAAAATAACTAACACAGGAAAAATTACATAAAACATATATTAAAACATACAACGTATAATTACATATTTTACATATAAAATTAATATTAACATGGAAAATGAAAGAACATGAAAAGACGATGGCAGTCACTTGGCTGAAGACGAAAGCTGTTCCCTGAAGATGCATCTTCTGTAGGATTTGTCCTCTATGTACTTTATGTAGTCCATATCCATCTCCTGGATGTTGTGGAGCATCTCCATGGACAGGAATCTATTGCCTGTCCTGAGCCTCCACGCCACAGACTGCAGAGAGGGGAGGGCTCTTAAAAGTTTCGGGGTCCTCCAATTGCACATCTGCCAAAAACATGGCATATTGACTTCACCCGCTATCATTTTAATTGATACGAGCAAGCGGAGGGTGAATATCCTTTTGGAAACTTTTCTATAATTTAGAAATTGGGTGATATCTGAAGTATGTGTTGAGTGGTGGCAGTTTATGCTTGTGGATATCGAACTTATTTAAGATCCTCCAACAGGCTCCTCCATTTAGTTTTCATTAACCTCATTTTGCAAGCTTAAAATTTGAAAGAAATAATTCAAAATTTTACACTTTTTTGATACCACCTTTATTTCAATATTTTCTGAATGCACTTGTGAAATAACTATTTTTTTATAATGAAAATGTATTTTTAATTAATTTTAAAAAAATAAAACACCCATCTGATGCACTTTAGAGGTGAACTTAAGATATGTTTTTGTAACGTGTTTTTAATGCCTGCATTTGGACATTACCTTCCTGTTGGAGTGAAGCTTAAACAAAAATCAAAAAACCCATGTCCTTGAACAATTGGATAACAGCCACATACTTAAATAATATCTAAAGCAAGTGAGCATTGGCAGCTGGGAGATCTTGTAATCAAATGCCTCTAATTTTAAATTCTTGTTTTGTAATACTTGATAATTGTATTCAAGCATAGGCTTAACAAATCCTAAAACAACATTTTCTTTTATTATTTTATGGCCAATCTAGTTCAGTAACAAAGTAGTTAACAGTACACGTGGTTATTGTTATTTGGTTTTTTTTTAGGAGCATTAGCAACTAAGGCCATATTGCCCCGGGAATATGCGGTCGTCATTCCCTGACCTTTCCGCATCTTCCGTATTTGGTGGTGACGGGCTCAAACCCCGGTCTAATCAAGAAGCATGTGCTACGCGGTCTCATATATCCAATAGAGGAACTTCAAGTCGTCTGCATAACTGATAAATTTTGTTTGCTGGCACAGGAATGGGTGGATGGCAGCCATAAAGAGGAGCCCTGATAGAACTCTGCCCTGGGGAACACCTACACAAACTTTCCCTCTGAATGCTTTTTTATTCACAGTCAGGTGAAGGACCCTGGTCTTAAGTAGCGACTTCAAGAATTCCAGTATATTGCCTTTTATCTGATATCCCTCATCATAAAGTTTCAGGAGGGGCTGGATGTCTATGCTGTCGAATGCAGACTGGATATCCAGATAAACAATTGCCATCTCAGCCCTATCTTGTAGAGCCCCCAGAATGGTGTTAGTGGTTTGCAGCAGGTTGGTAATGGTGGACCTGCATTTCAGTGCATAGTGAATGAATGGTGATTCACGTGGCAGAACCTGATTGGTTAGGATGGGAAGAAGGCACTTCTCCATGACTTTGAGGAGACATGAGGCTTTCATTATTGGAACTGAGGTCACTCCTTGTGTTTTTGGGATTGGTCGGACAATACAGTGGTTCCAGGCTGTTGGGAAACTTTGCATTGTGAACCATTAAAGATTCCTAGGAGTGCATCAATGATGTAAACACTAACGCTCTTAAGGATGAATTGTGGGACCCCATCATATCCGGTACAAGATGTTGATGGGATATCATTGATGGCTTGGATAAGCTCTCTTTTTGTGATGATGATGATGGAAGCAAGGATATCACTGACAACTGTTGTGAATGCTCTTGAGGTCTGATGCTGACTTTGGCTTAAATCTTGTGATGTAGTCTAGCCATTTGATCGGATTAAGTTGTTGAGGGAATTCATCATGCCTTGCCATAAACGGTGCCTTCCCGATTTTGATTGTTTTGTCGATGTAGGCTTTCATGGCATTAGATCTGCTTCTGTTGAACTGGGCACAGGCTCTTGAGTATGCAATCCTGTCTAGTGGGTCTGAAGTTGCTTTCCATTTTGCATGTAGCCCTTGTTTATTCTGAAATTTAAGGCTGAGCTCTTGGGTCCACCATGCTTTGCTCTGACAGGAGATTGAAACTGTTTTTGATGCTGCAGTTCGAGCAGTAGACGGCAGCCAGCAAGTAAGGAAGTGCAGCCTGAGCTGTGGATGACATTGGTTTAGGGTCTAATCACTGTCTTCTTAACTGATGCCTGATGTTGCCAGGATGTCCTGGGTGTGATTGGAAGAATGAGGGCTACTGGTAGATGGTCTGACATTAAGGCTGTTTCAGGCTGGCTGTTGACAATGAGGGGTATCTGTTGCATAGATTAGGTCTAACAGGTTAGTGCCTCTGGTAGGGGAAAAATTCTAGAGAGTCAGACCTACTGCAGCCAGATTAGAAGATAACGATTTGCGAAGACTGTTGGCCTGAGCTAATATTAAAGTCTCCACACACAAGTAATGTTGCTTTGGGGTGGCATTGATTAATGATCCAGTTAGAGACCTCTTGTAAAGTGTTCTTTACTGTGGGAGGGGGATGTAGCTGTGCACACGTCAAGTCTGTGGCCTTGAATGTTGAGTGAGGCTCTTGCAGCTTCAAACAGTTCTGTTTTTAGAGTAGCTGAGCTAGTCAGTAAGAATTTTTGTGTTGGAGAGAATGCCTACACTACCACCAGTCATCCGTTCCCTGGAGGCAAAAATGCCTGAGAAGCAAGCGGGTTGAGATAATGTGAGGTCTTCTTCATTGGGGGACAGCCATGTCTCTGTGATACAAATGATGTCATACAACCTTGACAAGAGAAGAATTTCCATTGTCTGAAGTTTATTTCTCAGGCTTTCTGACATTTTGATAGAAAATTGTACACATTAAAGAAGTTTGGATGTATGGCCTTTATCAATCGTCTATGATTCGTTCTGGAGGTAGTTCTCATCTCAAACTTCATATGTCCTCCCTCAGGCATTAGTGGCGGGTAATCTTGTCACTGACAAGCTTCTGTGAGTGTTTGGACCTTTATGAAGGTCCTGTTCAGTATAATCTGAATGTTCCTCCCCGAACTTTGGCTTGATGGTGTGTCTGAGTCAGGTTTTCCTTTCATAATTTGTGGTTTCAATCCATTGAGGATACCGCATCCTAGTAGAAGTACGCTTTGTAGTGTAGAAGTGTTTCAGAAGTGCCCCTGCAGGCCAAGATGATGCAAGGCTGAGTAGTTTGTAGTTAGATTCTGCTGTAGTGATTTTGAATGATGCACAGTATGGTTGTTTGGTGGTGAACCTGGTAACTTCTGTGTCTATACCTAAGTCTTCATTCAAATAAGACCACATCTGTTCAACATTTGTCTGTGGAGAAAGCCTGGAGACAAAAATTGATTTTTCATGTGAAAGATTTTCAGCAGAATTGCATATATTTTTGTTGAGTTAGCGGTCCCAACTGTGGGCTTCATATTGTAGTTTAGCTTTTCTAGTGCAGTTACTTGGTTTTTTGTGCATTTCTGCTTCCCTTTGCAAGGTGTCATCTTCTTAGGAAATTTTGGGTGTCCTGATTTGGTTGTTTCTTCGATGTGGTGGCGAGACAGAGGCAGATTTAACGGCGGGCGCACCGGGCGCGCGCCCTGGGCCCCGACTTCTGAAGGGCCCACGCAAAACCCCAACAAATTAGTTGAACATATTAGTTCAACTAATAATTAAACTGATGTGTTCAACTATTAGTTCAAAACTTTGTGATTATTATTATGCTATTATTAATTATATTATACATATATTATATTCAAATTTTATTGGAAATAAAACATTAATAGTGCATAATATTTTTTACTTATTTAAAAAAATGGTAAACATGTATTTTTATTTTCTCTGTCTCTCTCTTTTTTTTTAAGGGGCCCAATATTTTCTTCTGTGCCCGGGGCCTCAACTGACCTTAATCCGCTCCTGTGGCGAGATGAATAATTTCGGGATGATTTGCTGTGGTGTAGAAATTTCAGGGTGCGATTTGGTTGATAGAGAGGCTCCGGTGCCTCAGATTGTAGACTTTGCACACTGAGAATCCTTGGGTTCACAAGGATTCTCAGCTCATCACAGCTAATGAGATCAGTCTGTTCCGAATGCTTTCTGTAAAAGGTGGGATGCACTGTCAACTTTATCGCTGTCATTATTGATCGTTTTGCAGGCATCACATTTCCAAGCAAGTTTAATCTTCTTTGCAAGCTTTTTGACATCCGAATATGGGCTACAATGTCTGCAGAAACATACCTGCTTACAAGAAAAGCATACATGTAGAAAATCTGCTTGCTTGTGACATCCGGTACACACCAGATTTTCGCCCATGCCAAATAAACTGAAATGTAATGTCAAGGTGGGCTTAACAAGGTCGGTGAAAGATTAAAATACCTTCCGTCTTTTATAAAACTGAGTAAACTGTAAGAAGGTCACTTCGAAAATATGCCCTGGGGCAGCTAGTATTAAGCAGGGAGCAGGAGACAATTGGGGGGGTTGCGCTGACCTTGTCTGCAGCAGGGGAGGGTTGCACTGACCTTGTACGCGGCAGGAGCTGGTGGGAATGACTTTCTTTCTCAGAGGTGGAAACAACAATAAAAATTATCTGAATCTGATGGCCTGATGCAGCGTGTCCAGATCTAGAGATCCTGTGTGAGTTTAGTCCCTGGTAGACGAAAAATCACCATTGAATAGCTTTACAAAACCATTTAAAACTACTAAATTTCAGGAGCACCTTCGAGCATATGTTCACCACAGTACACACACATCTGTATACTGTGGCGAACATGTGCTCAAAGGTGAAAATTTTATAATCCTTTCATTATAAAATTTACAGAACTAAACCCCAATAATCTGGTGCTAAACCTCAGATTTAGATTGATTATCTTTTGTCTTATTTGAATCTGGGTTTTAGAAAGTTTTTCAAGTTTTCTCTCAGCGATATCCTTGATTAAATCTTGTTCAATTAGATAATCAGTTAACATCTCCCAATACTTGTCTGGGGTTGAACTTGTGGATATCGAACTTATTTAAGATCCTCCAACAGGCTCCTCCATTTAGTTTTCATTAACCTCATTTTGCAAGCTTAAAATTTGAAAGAAATAATTCAAAATTTTACACTTTTTTGATACCACCTTTATTTCAATATTTTCTGAATGCACTTGTGAAATAACTATTTTTTTATAATGAAAATGTATTTTTAATTAATTTTAAAAAAATAAAACACCCATCTGATGCACTTTAGAGGTGAACTTAAGATATGTTTTTGTAACGTGTTTTTAATGCCTGCATTTGGACATTACCTTCCTGTTGGAGTGAAGCTTAAACAAAAATCAAAAAACCCATGTCCTTGAACAATTGGATAACAGCCACATACTTAAATAATATCTAAAGCAAGTGAGCATTGGCAGCTGGGAGATCTTGTAATCAAATGCCTCTAATTTTAAATTCTTGTTTTGTAATACTTGATAATTGTATTCAAGCATAGGCTTAACAAATCCTAAAACAACATTTTCTTTTATTATTTTATGGCCAATCTAGTTCAGTAACAAAGTAGTTAACAGTACACGTGGTTATTGTTATTTGGTTTTTTTTTAGGAGCATTAGCAACTAAGGCCATATTGCCCCGGGAATATGCGGTCGTCATTCCCTGACCTTTCCGCATCTTCCGTATTTGGTGGTGACGGGCTCAAACCCCGGTCTAATCAAGAAGCATGTGCTACGCACTGCTGCTCCTTCCCACCTGGCTACGGAGGCGCCTCCAGTAGACATGGAAAGTCAAACCAATAATGAAGGAAAACTAAAATTCACATTGAAATCACTTTAATAGATATTTCAGTTTTTAAATTTATGTTGTTTTGACAGACATTTACTACCAGTGTGCCTGGTAGATAGTGAAATTTCTTAACTATTATTTTGACATTCTTCTCAGAGATATTGGGAGAAAATTACGTGTGTGTGCACATGCATTATTCATCTTTATTTTTAGATTATAGCCTGTAAACATGGCTCTTCTGGCAGTTAAGCATATTTGATTGAGGACAGTTTGCATAACAATTTTGGTGTTTGCCAATCAATGAATCACTCTTGGCGCCTCCGTAGCCAGGTGGGAAGAAGCAGCAGTGCGTAGCACACGCTTCTTGATTAAACCAGGGTTCGAGCCCGTCACCACCAAATACAGAGGATGCGGAAAGGTCAGGGAATGACCACCGCATATCGCCAGAGCAATATGGCCTTAGTTGCTAATGCTCCTAAAAACCAAATAACAAACAAACAAAAACAACGAATTACTCTTTAATTTTGCTTCTGCTGAAGTTGTATTGTAACTTATAGAGGTAGTTAAAAATTGACCCAGACTTATATATATATATATATTTTTTTTTTTTTTTTTTTGATAAGAAACATATATATCAAAATCATGTAAGCTATTAGTCTTGTTCAAAGTATTGCAGCAGCAATGAATAGAATAGAATCTTTAATTGCAGCAATGATAGACATACAATTAGTCCCGTCACAGCATGGTGGTGCCAGGGGTTATTGTCCCTCTATACTGACACATTTTTTTCATCACCATGTCAAGACATTATATCATCAGTATAGAAAGAAGCAGACTGACTGCTTGGCCATTTCAAGACACCATACTTGATTTCACTATCTTTCTTGAATTTTGACCCTGCCATGTTCTCACTCATTGACCAAAACAAGTGATAATAATGTGGGGATAAATCCAAACTGCAGTGAGAGAAGTTTGTGATTTCCTGACCCAAGGTTGCCAGAGCCATCATTGTCAAATTTGCCTTATGTGGATATTATTATTATTAGCCATATGGTGCAAGGAAGCCTGAGGCTTATGCTGCACCAGCCAAAAAAAAAAAAAAATCCCGAGTTATCCTGTGAGTGAGAGAGAGGAGAGTCAGAAATAGAAGGGAATCACCAAGAAGAGAAGAATGGTGATATCCAGCTCAGGATCCTGGGTGTGCCAAGCCCATACTCACAAGATGTGAGCCCCTGGGATTGATGTATTGTCCTGCACCAGAATGGTTCCCTTTAATAGTTTCCCAGGCCTTTTCTTGTAAAATGCCATACACACATAATTGAGAAGCAAGTTAGTTATACTGAGCATAGATGTTGAATGAGGTGGCAGGAAGTCAACAAAAATAAACCCTTCTGAATCTCAGAGGACACCATGGTTGCCATCTGGATGCAAAGTCATGAATTTTTTTTGTGTGGTTAGGATCCTTTGGGATGCCATTCCATACTGAACATCTCTGATTCTAAAGAAATAGCATCCCCATTGTCTCATACAAAGTCACTATTCACTGCACATTCACTGCACATCCCTCCAGTTGGAGGGATGTGCAGTGAATGTTTGGTGTAGATATCAACACACTGTGCCATCTAGCCAAACATCAGCTCTTTGTGACTCACACTTTCTTGAAAATTTAAGTATGAATATTTTGTTGCCTCTATAAATCAAACACTAATGCACACTTTTATTATAATATTGGACATTGTAATTGTTTTCCAAAATCAGCTTCTCAGTGACATATGTTCGTAGATGTCCGCTACACGTAAGCATGCAGGTAGTTAGTGGCTTCTTCACATCCTTTAGAAAACTCATTGCACCAATCATAAAACCTTACACATGATAAATCTCATCCCCATATTGTGCACTTATCCTGTAGAGAAGTTTGGACAGTTCACCTTCTCTTTTAACAGAAATTTCATGATACATTGCTGTTCTGCAGTTGACACATTGGTGCCATCTTTTACTGTTTTTATTGCAAATGTGTGGAGGGTGTTGTGTGCAAGGCACCAAAAGCCAAGTTTCCACCATCTGCCATGAAAAGTGTTGCATATATGCATATCTGATGCATATATCTTCTATAAATAAAAAAAAAAAATTTTATATAAAAAAAAAAAAAAAAAAACTGAACCTTGAACTACCCCACTAGAGAAGACAGTGAAATGTATAACATTATCAGTGACAGAAATTGCAGCATTTTAGTGTGATTTTGATATTGTTATTAATTGACTGTGATTTTTTTTATTCATATTTGCTAAGTAATGATTTCATATTTTTTCCTTCCGCAGAGTCTTTAGCAAGGTAAAAAGCAGAAGTGCTCACATGAAAAGTCACCGGCCCTCAGAAAATGATAAAAAAAACAAATATGAATGTTGATTGAAATTACTTGATGTAGTGTGTGTGTGTGTGTGTGTGTGTGTGTGTGTGTGTGTGTGTGTGTGTGTGTGTGTGTGTGTGTGTGTGTGTGTGAGAGCAAAAGTGTTTGTATTATTTCAGAAATTTCTCAGGCAGTAAACAGTTACTTTTATGTATAAGAGCTCCTCCTAAATTATGTCATTACACAATTTAAATTTTTCTTGGTTTAAATACCTTCAGTTTCAATATATATATTATTTCATATATTCTTTTTTAAAAACTAATATAATTATATCAGAATAAATATATATATATATATATATTTATTATGGATATGATTGTTCATCTGAATAAAATTTTTAAATTTCTTAAAAGCTGCTTTAGGCATAAATAAACTGAAATTCTGGTATAATTTTTCTTACCAAAATTAACATTGCTTATAATTAGTGTATTTATCATAATATATGTTTTTCTCCTAAATATATATAAGTTAATAAAACGTGAATATTCTTTATTTTTTTTTATGTCCCGTAATACTACATAAGTACATAAGGGAACTTTCTATTTAACAGTTAGTTTTAAAATTTAAATGTTCCTTACCCCGTCAGTTTTTATTTCTTCCCCCTCTATTCATTAATAGATAAGATTTTTCATTAAAAACTCTTAACTCACGAAATGATTCTCTGAGTAACTTGTTTTGTCATGTTTTTTTCACCTTCTTAACAAACTTAACATTTTTCTAAATAAAGAATATTGACATTGACCATTACTAAATATGCCCCTGGTATATTTGTTCTATTAATAATTGTTTATTCAGTTGAAATTTGAAACAGTTGTTTGTTTTGAATTTCATTTGAAAGCAACACTTTAGTATAAAATCAAAGCAAAATTTGCATTAATAGCAAAAATCCTAAATTGATGTTGCATTATGTAAGTATTGATGTGTATGACATAAATTATGAATGTGCTCAGTGCGATGTCATTTTTTTTTTTTTTTCTTCTCTCTATATCTCTCTTGTTTTTTTTTTTTTGTTTTTTGTTTTTTTTTATATATATATATATATATATATGTGCCGATCATTTGATCAGGCCTTTGGGCTGTGCCCTAAATGCCTTTTTTTTTTAAAATCTATGTAACATATAATATTTTGTGATTTTATACACACCCACACACACACATATATATATAAACATACAGTGGTGTTTAAATTAAAACGATAATCATGAATTTTCAACACCACTTCCAATAAATTTCTTTGTTGTATAGTTTTTGAGTCTTAATTGTTGTGACTTTAGTCCCATTAGAGTGAATACTTTTTGGATGTTCATGGATGATCACTGCAAGATCAACTTACAAACTATTGTGAGTAACTGTCCAAAAAAATTTATAAGCATTGCAAGGTAGAGGCAGATGTAGGTAAACAAAGCTTTATAATAATTCTCTTTAGAATGAAAAACTTTGGATGTGAATAGTTACCTAAATGCAAACATCCAAATGATGGAAAGAAACAGTAAGGAGAGTTTTAAAAATGTAAGAGAAAGTGTAAATTTAGTTTTTACTGTTTAGTAATGTTTTTTACTCTTAACAGATGGGGCTGTTTTTCCTTCAACGTTTTACTGAGAATAATGAGCTGTTATATAGAGAATTAATATACCCTTTTATAGATCATTCCCATATTATATATAATTTTACTCTGTTAATGATGTTATGTATTTTGCATTTCCTACAATGCATTTCCCTTTCTCTTTTCCTGTATATTTCTCTAGAGAAAAACAATGCTGTTAGGTAAGATCTAATGACTTGTTTTTAACCCCGTAGTAGTATTGCATTGCCTGACAAGCCCTAGAAGGAAAATATTTAATTCTTGTGACTCACTAGTTATAGATTAGATTAATAGTTGTACTTTTTGTACCTTCTTATTAGTGCCTTTTAGTCTTGTATGTGTGCTGCTTTTTTTTTTTTTTGTCTGTTTAAGTTGTTGTTCACTTTGTATAAGCTAAGTGGGAGCTTGAGTCTGCACAGTATCCTTTACATTGCTTATTATATACAGCCAGATACTGTTCATGTAGTGAAACACTGCTTTCATCACAATAGCATGTTTTCCAGTAGAGTTTTGGTCATCAACAGCAGCTTAGCCAACTCCAGTACATAATTAATTAAATTTCTTTGATTGCATTTCAGAAAGGTCTTCACAAATGTATCCCACGTTACCAGCAAAGGCTAGAATGTTATTCTGACATGTAGGTGCTCATGATGATAATACTGATGCTTCAACAGGAGGGTAAAAAAACCATACATCATCACATTTTATAGTTCTATGGAGGGAGCTAACAGAGTTGAATAAGTTGGTGCTAAATATAATATCAGCCAGAATACCACATGCTGATCCATGGTGATTTTTTTTTTTACAAATTTTTCATAAATTTTATTTAATTTGTTACATTGGGGTTTCACGCAATTAATTCTTCAACAACAAATTTGGCAGAAATTAATTGATTCATGTTTCTATTTTATGTTAATGACATTTTTTTTTCTGAAAATTTAAGTATAATTAATAAATTATTTCATTAAAACTAATGAGTGTTTTAGTGGGAAAAAAACACTTGAAAACATTTTAATTATTAAAAAAAATGAAGAAATAAAATTTATAAGCATTGCAATTTACTTGTAAAAAGTTGTGCATTAGTACCCTACAAGCAAAATTTTAAAATCCAAATACTTTTTTTCAAAAATTAAAGTTAAAATCTGGAGCCTATCAAGCTACACATATCACTTGTTTTACAAAACAGGGTGGTACTACTTCCAGATTAAATAAATAGTCTTATTTGTGGATTACATTCTTCAAATACAGTAGCTGAACCAAATACTGTGGTTCAGCTATTCAGTAAAAAAAGTTGTATAAAAATATTGGGATTTCTCAGTCATTGATTGAATTCCTCCTTTAGCTATGTTGCTTGGATGGTTTATTTTTTATTAATCTACCTGCCAGAAATGTTTCATGTTTTCTTTCTACCTTTTTTTTTTTTATCCTTGGGGTTTGTTTTTTTTTTTGCAAACTTGTATCGTTAGCTTGCTACTGTTAGTTTTTATTAATTTAAAAAAAAAAAAAAAAAAAAAGTGAGTGAAGTGGTTATGATCAAGGGATCGGTAGCAATTCCATAACATAAACTTTAATTTTTTGACTAATTATTTCACAAATATGAATTAGCTATCAATTATATCATGGAGTATTATGGTTATACAACTATTATATTATAACTTCAGTTTGCTTCCAGGTTCTGATCATTCATGTAATAAATTCAAGCACCTTGTAACAATTTAATTTGTCAAAGCCTAATTCCGCTTTTTGTTGGATAAAATGTGGTGATACAATTGTTAGAAAGTTCTCCAATATGATTTGTTCAGAAGTGTAATTCAGATCTTCTGAAACAGCTGTGACATTATCTTTGAAGGAACATATCCTGGAAAACATTTTTCTTTCTTTTTTTTATTGTTGTTGTTGTTGTGGTGTTTTCTGGCGCAAGAGCTACTTAGGCCATATTGCCCCTTTTTTATTGTTAATTTCTGACTTTATAATACAAGCTGTCCTTAATTTTGTGTCTAGTATACATAATAGTTATTAGTTAAGCTGTCAGCTAACTGAATTCTAGCTACTAATACCTGAAATAATATATAGCATCATTCATTATTGATTTAAAAATGAAGTTTCAATTTGGTTAATAAACCAAAGACCAAATGCCTTTGGTCATGTTACATTTAATTTTCTCTATAATAGTTTAGATGGCCAAGTAATAATAAAGAGTAAATGCTGTGTGGTTGGCACTAGAATCAGAGGTTCAGTATATTTAACAGATTTTTTCATCTCCTTAAATGTTATTAATATCTGTTATTTCTTCATGTGTAGTTTATTATGTGATGCTCTCCTTTATCCTACCATTATGAGCTTTTGATTATTTTAGTACAGTGTTTCTCTAGTAATTAGTTACTGTAACCCATTCATTAAGCAGGCATTTTGATTAAGATTAAAGTATTAAAATCAATTAATCTGAGCATTTCTTAACAGTATATATATGAATTTCACTCACTTTGAATAATCTTGTATGTAAGTTCAGTTATATAAGGTCTTTCAAAGTCATACAGCCCTATTTTATTTAATATATTGCAGCAAGTATTCAATAAAAACTGAACGAATACTTACTGTAAGTATACAAAACTTACTGACTGAATAGAAAAATGACCACTACATTCCTGCAAACACGTTGAGACATGCTTGCACTGTTTGTGAAAATATGATGCAAAGTTGCACGAGTAATTCCTTCCTACAGTAACCGTGTAGTGTTTCATTGCAGTTTGTCTAAATTTCTTTGATTGTTAGAGTATACTCTTTCCTTTGCATTTTCTCTTTAAGTCTGGAGACCATGGTAGCCAAAAATTTGTCCTTATCCTACATTTCCCAAAAGGCACCTCCGTAGCCAGGTGGGCAGGAGCAGCAGTGCGTAGCACGCACTTCTTGATCAGACCGGAGTTCTAGTCCGTGACCACCAAATACGGAGGATGCGGAAAGGTCAGGAAATGACCACCGCATATCCCTGGAGCAATATGGGCTTAGTTGCTAATGTTCCTAAAAACCAAATAACAACAACAACATTTCCCAAAGAATTCATTGAGCATTTTCCATTGTTGAATTTGTGGTACAAGTGATTATTCTGACTAACTAAAATCACAAACTGTGTTCATCAGTCTCCAACACGGCAATAAATTGCTGAATTCCATATTAGATTTCAAATGTAAATGGCATATAGATATCACAGTGAAATATGCAATAACACTTGCTTATATGGAGGATTATACAACTTTTGAAAGACCCTGTATTATTCAGACTGTACTAATATTATTGCTTTATTTTAAGATATAACTCTAATATATAAAAAGTAATTTCAGAATTTAAAAAAAATAATTATTAAATGCAAACATCAAATGATTTTTCAGATTTTAATTATCTACACTTTAAATTATACAAGAAACTTCAAATAGAAGGAAATATTAATTTTGTATTACAGTATACATGCAATATATATATTTAATATATTAAAAATATTTTATATTTTATCAATTTACCGAGTTGGTTTTTATAAATGATTTTGCCACTTTTCATTGAATGGTGAAGTTGAATTCCATCCAAAAAATATTTATTTTAAAAGATGTCGTCATCTGTTGAAAAAAATCAGGTACATTTTAAATTTTGTTTCCTTGCAAGTGAGGAAGGATGCGTTAAACTAATGCCTTTCTCTTAGCAGAATGGCTGAATTTTACTCAGATTTTTTGTTCAAGTTCTGCCTATTTGTATGGTGACTTATTGGTTAGGAGTAGGTTAGTCTTGGAGTGATATCCCTGTACATCCATGAAATATATAAAAATTATGTTATATACTTATATATATTTATATAAAAATTGTCAGATCCCGGTGATATGACAACTTTTTGCCTTAATTCAGTGAAATATTAGCATTTGCATTTTAATTGTAAATAATACACATTTGTATTGCAAATATTTTAAAGGTATTATGAAGTGTTGTAATCTGTTATTAACTCTGCCTTTTTAAGTCTTTCTGGCAATGTGATTAAGTATAATGAAATGTAAAGCATTTTCAAGCAGTGAATATATTAATTCAGTGAGATAATATGGCTGTTGTATTCTGTAAAATGTTTATGGCTACATTAAAATGTCACAAGATTTCTTACATTAAATCATAAAATTCTTTATAGATGTTAAAATTAAGGTTTGCAAAAATATTGTGATATTTGTTTAATTTCATAAAAATATAAAGAATTCAAGCAGTTGTAGATAGATGTACATGTAATAACATTTTATTGATCTGTATGACATCTCATAAATTGCATACCAATGTATTTGCTAATTTTTATATGTGATTAGTTTACAGAAATCTGCAGATTTAGTATGAGATACAGTAACAAAATCTGACTGCGGTTAAGTATAGAGAACAGTTTATGAGAAAAATAGTATCATTATAAAAACAAATATTTGGTGTTAAATATATTGCAAAATTATAAAATTCAAGTTACAGCAGTTTCTTTGGGGGAGAAGTATAGAGAACAGTTTATGAGAAAAATAGTATCATTATAAAAACAAATATTTGGTGTTAAATATATTTCAAAATTATAAAATTCAAGTTACAGCAGTTTCTTTGGGGAATTTTGTATATTCTGTTGTATATAGAGTGTTTAGATTTTCTTTTATATTATTTGTAGTATTTTACAAGTGCTAAAGTCAGAGTATACTATTATTTTGAAAGACATGTTTTTTCCCAAAGTAGCATGTAATCTGCTATAGTAGATTTATGAGAAAATAGTTTCAGATGTTGTTATAGATAACCGCACAGTATATACTATATTCCTGTTGAGCAGATGATTTTAAGAGTTTATTTTTGAAAGATTTATGATAACCATGCATTTTTCTTTAGGCCAAATCAATTAAAGATTGAGTCACTACAAAATGTAGTGGGTGGTGCTTGACTACATATTTACTTCACTGTGTAGTCTTTTAGACCAGTAGATTTTATAGCTTGTTTTGAACTTTAATATCAATATTGTATCTTTTCTTTCACAGAGTTGATCATATTTGTATCGTCATTTCCATCCTAACATTTTTGCATGCTCACTGTAAACGTGTACTTTGTGTGAAAATATTTTTGTACTGTACGTTGCATAACTGTGAAACAGATGTTTCCAGGATTTACCTTACTTGTCATTTGTAATCATTCTAGAGATTTTTTTAAACCTTTAATGTTTTTCACGTCTGTTATATAATAGCAAGTGATCCTGTATGTATGTAAATTTTCTCTTGTAAATATTTAAAGGGTCCTATTTTCTTGTAACATTGTGACTCATAATAATGTACAGTCTAATTATCCTTGGGCTAAATAGTGTTTCACTTTAACATGAACTTTCCACTGTTCCTGTCCTTTGCAAGATTATGTACAGAATAATAGTTGAGTCACAGATGTATTTTACTACTGACATTAACATTACAAATACTGCATCCAAATGAGTCAAACTTAGTGGTTCATTAAAACGTATAGTTAAAATATTGAATATTTTGCTTATTTTAGTCAGGTTTTTTATTAAGAAAAACAAAACTAAAAAGTTTTGAAAATTACATTATAGTGCCATCATTTGTTGTATATAATCATGAATTTATTATGGATTTTTTGGAAAGTTTGAAAATATAAGATCATGTATCTCGTTCCCTTTTTTATTTGAAGTTGTTATTGGAGAGTATGAAACTACATTTTTTGGAAACTTCCACAATCAAGTAAATAATTCCTCATGTAAATAATTCACCAAATGCTTGTTTACTGAAATTTCAGATATTCATAACTGCCTTTGACAAGTCTTACAGGGTAAAATGAATCCATTGCCTATAAGGCACAACTCCCAAAAGAAAGTTATTTAAATATTTAAAATATTTTTCACATTAAAATTTTGTATAGGATGCCTATTTCAATTCTTTTCCAAGAGATGGATGGTTAATGACATTATTTATTTATATGTTACTAGAAATCACATTTTGAATGATGAGTTTTGCATAGCAGATATTGTTTGTTAAGAGATTAAAAATTACACCATGTGCCACATAAGTTTAATGACTAAGCATATCTCAAAAGACATCAAACTAACCTCAAATAACAAATATTAACAGGTTAAAAAAAAAAAAAAAAAACACCCTTAAAGTTTCTCATTATCTGTACATCCATTTATTATTCTCACCAGATGGGTTATTATCAGTATTAGCAAATGAGGCAAGAAAGCAAGCTTATACAGATCAAAAAAAAATCTCACATGAAACTAAACACTTTTACATCACCAGATGGAAGTTTGTTGCAACTCAACTGCCTTCTGGCCAAAAGAAAATTTCTTCCAATCTGCCATGCAACCATCCTTCCTCAGTTTAAATTTATGCCCATTCATGTATTGTATAAGCAAGAGGAAAGATGTTACCACATTTAGCTTACTCAATCCATTCAAAGCCTTACATCATCAGATCTCCTTGGAGGCACCTAGTTCTACAAATTGTAGTGTCTGCAATGTGCAGAACTGAAACCTTTCTTGGTAAAAGCACCCTTTTATTTCCTTCACTAATCTTATTGCTCCTCTCTGCACTTGCTCCTACAGGTCTACATCCTTCTTAAAATGAGGCTTCCAGACCTATATGTACAACTAGATGTGGCCTGACCATTGCCTTCTACCAGATAATCACTACCTTATCCCTGCTGCCAAAATTCTTGTATATCATTGACAAAACCCCATCATCAGTCCTGGCAGTCCATTTGCACTGTTCAGAAATTCATATCTGACTGCACAATTATCCCAGGTCTCTTTCATTCTCCACAACCCTGAGTGTCGTATCACACAGTTGGTACATTTACCTGGGTTACTATTGTCCATAAGACGTACCTTAAATTTGCCAGTATTAAACTTCTGTCACAACTTCTCAGTCCCATCTGCTTAATTTTCCCAGATCTTGTTGTAGTAGCATACCCTGATTACCATCACCACCCTGCCAACTGTTGTATCATATGCAGGCTTAGACATTAAGTCTAATATGCCTTCATCAATATCATTAATAAATATTGAAAACAGCAATAGCCCCAGCACTAAATCCTGTGGTATTCCACTAATAACATTAGTCGAAGATGAGCAGTGCCCATTGATAACCATTCTCTGTCTTCTCTTGCTCAACCTCCTTTTATCTTTAGTTGTAACTTGCCCCTAATGTCACATTACTCCAATTTGCATAGGTAGTCTTTTATGTACAAAGGTATCCAAAGCTTTTCTGAAATCTTAAGTATATTATGTCTAGTTTAGTTTGTTTTATTCAACATGGTCATTAGGCCTATAACACACTCCTACTCTCATTTTCGTTTTACTGGTGCTTATGTATACCAAACTGACTAGACTGCATTGGCTAATCTTGTCGAATGGATGTGCTTCTTAACTAAGAGCATAAATCCCCCCTTCCCGTCCTTTCTGTACACATTTACTCTCCATATTTAAATTCTGCATCTTTTATGTCTGAGTGATTCTGTATCTCCAACATCTCTGTAATGTCCTCATTAGATGACATAACTAGTACTTTAAATTCATCAGATTTATTTATGATGCTCCTAACATTAGTGTACAAGCAAGTATTCATACCTGGTTTTACTCTTAGTAACCCTAGCACAGCCCATGTATTTGCTTGTTCCATAAAAATCTGCAGCAGGCCTTTTAATCTCCAATACCTTACCTTCCAGATTGTTGCATGTTCCAATAGAATCTGTGCAAGAATTGCTTACACCTCTGCCTGCAGCTACTAGTAATCTATTAGTCTAGTTCTCCCCACCCACAAGCTAGTAGTTTCCAACCCACTTAACACTACCTTGATAGCATCAGCAAATATGCCGACTGGGCTAGCTGGGTGGGTAAAGTGCCTGCCCGGCAACCCAAAGGTCGCGGGTTCGATTCCCGCCTCGGGCTTGGATCAAAGTACTGCAAAAACCTTGGGAGGTGCATTATGGCCACAGAAGCCTATGCGCCAACAACTATCAAAAAAAAAAAAAAAAAAAAATCAGCAAATATCTTTGCACCCCTTTTCTTAATAAAGTGTATCCTTCCCTATGTCTGTCTTGTTAGTAAATATAGACTATACTAAGAAAAATTCTACCCCATGAGCTTTGCACATTTCTCCAAGGACAATTTGATTGACAAGACTCTCATCATATGCTTCCTCCTCCTTTTGTATCTGGGCAAAATTGCAGATGCTTTCAAATTTAAACCTAACTTGTGACTTTTTCTCAACGTTACCCTTTATACGGTAAATCCTCAGACCTATTCTTAATATCTTTAGTATTAATATATATATATGTATCGTTATACGAATACAGTGAAACTTCTCCTAACGGACACCTCTTGTTAACGGACATCTCTCTATAACGGACATTTTCAAATTCTCCAACTCACCTCCATTGGTTTTAACGTGTTTGCAGCTTCTGTCTAGCGGACATTCTCTGTAACGGACGCGGACAGGCAATCTGCACTGTTTCGTTTAGATTAGCACTTAATTTGATCCCCCCATAACGGACAGCAGGCAAGCTTACGGCCCTTTTTCTAGGAACTTTTCTTCCACGTATTGCTTCAATCGTGTGTTTATTTTCTATTTCTGATTCTCTGAATTCCAGCAAGAATTCAGAGAATCTTTTATCAAGGTTTACGTCGAGGTTCTAAACCCTTTTTCAAGCTTTAAAAGATAAAGTCGAACTCATTAATGCGTATGATCGGCAAAAAAATAGTGTTCGCACTCTCGCTGCAAAATTCAAAATCGGGAAGACGCAGGTAAGCGACATCCTAAAGAAAAAAAAATGAACTGCTCAAACAATTTTGGCAACACAGAAATGATCAGGTTCAAAAATCATTCCCGAAAACTGTTGGACTTCAAATTGACAATGTTACGTATGAGGGGTTTTGTCGCGAACGTGCTAAAAAAATTCCCATTAATGGGCCTATTATTAGGGAAAAGGCTTTGGAGGTTGCGAAATCTATGGGAGTAAATGAGTTCAAAGCTTCTGTAGGATGGCTAGACAAGTTCAAAACTCGGCATAAAATTTCTTGGAAAACCGTAAGTGGTGAAGGTGGATCTGTTGATACTGGGGTTGTAACAGAGTGGACCGTCAAATTGGAAGATTTATGTCGTGATTTTGAAGCTAAGGATATTTACAACTGTGACGAAACAGGGTTGTTTTTTAAAGCTCTTCCTGAAAAAACAATGAGTCTAAAAAACGAAAAGTGCCAGGGCAGAAAAATTTCTAAGGAACGCTTGACTGTACTATTGTGTACAAATATGCTGGGAGACTTTGAACAACCTCTTGTTATAGGAAACCCACAAAATCCTCGTTGTTTCAAGGGCATAAAGTTGAATCTTTTGGATGTTGACTGGAAGTCTAATAAAAAAGCGTGAATGACACAAGATATCATGAGCGAATGGATAAGTCACTTTAACCAAAACATGATTCGTCAAAACAGAAAAATTATTCTTTTCATGGATAATGCTGCATCTCACCCGCACATTGAATTGTCCAACATTCAAATCGTTTTTCTGCCACCAAACACATCTGCAGAGTGTCAGCCCTTGGATCAAGGGATAATAAAAAATTTTAAACTTCACTACAGAAAACGTGTTTTAAGACATCTCATTGCAAACATGAACGATGTAACATGTGCGAGTGACCTTGCAAAGAAAATCAGCATCCTAGATGCGATTCAATGGATTTCCTCTTCAGTAAACGCAATTAGAAAACAAACTGTCGTGAACTGTTTTGTAAAGTCTGGCTTCTCAAACGCAAAAATTGAAGTTGTGAACAGCAATGTGGAGCACCAAGAAGAACAAGAACTTCAACATCTATTGATAATGTACGATACTTCCGCTACAAGTGACCCTGGCTACAAAGATATAGACTCGAACCTCACTACAGAAGATGGTGCTATAGATATCAACGACATTATCATCGATATTTTTCAAGAAGTTCCTCATGAGGATGAAGAAATGGAAGGAGGTCATTCTGTCGAAGAACATATTAACGACGAACCACCGATGAAAATAGAAGAAGCGCTCATACAAATCAATCGTTTAAAAATGTGTTTTGCCGCTGAAGTATCTTACTGAAGGACTTTCGATGGTTTCTTCACTCCAAACAAATGTTGAAAACAAAATTATCAGCCGGAAGAAGGTGCAGAAGAAAATAAGTGATTACTGTATGTATTTTTCTTAAGATAAAGTCATAATATGCGTAGCACAATTGTATGTATATTATTTACAAAAATATTGTGCAAAATCTGTATATAATTTAATTTAATTTTACATTAAACGTTTAACGATTTTTCTTTATCTCTTGTGTATGTAATTGTTTATTATTTACAAAATATTGTTCAAAATCTGTATATATATTTTAATTTAATTTTGCATTAAACGTTTAACGATTTTTCTTTCTTTCTTTTTTTTTTCTCTCCCTCAGACTTCTTGTTAGCGGACACTTCTCTCTAACGGACACATTTTCGTTCCCCATGGCTGTCCGTTAAAGGGAAGTTTCACTGTATATGCATTACATTTTTCGTTTCCTTAAAAGATAATAGCTGCTCAACAATATCAGCTTTTGCCCCTAGCAGATATACACTTGTTCTGTTCTACCTATCCTTTTTTGCAAAATATATTTTCCATTTCCTTGGCAGTACAGTTACCAACAATAGCTACTTTGTGGAATCAGCCATAGATCATCTTGTTGTGTCTTGTTTTGCAGGAATGTAGTGTAGTTTCCCAAATTGTGCCAGGCTGATGAGTGCTTGAAGGGGTCCTTCTTTTTAATTTCTTTGAGGGCATCAGCCCTGTTCCTCATTCCCCCCTCATGTACACCAATCAGAATGCTGGATTGATGCTTCAGCTCCTCCTCCTCCTCATACTCTCTGCGACAAATGTCACAAATACAAATGTCTCATTACTGTTAACTCTACATGTAGGCCACAATTAGCACAATGAATGTATCTGTGATTCAAGAGTACCGCCATTGACATTTCTCTCCCAAGCCAAAGCATTTCCACTGCTTTGACCTTTTTGCTTTCCTGCTCTCCTTTGGAGATTTTCAAGAAGCTCAGCATATTTTCTGAAATGCAGTTTAAAACCTGAACACCGTATTATAAATGAAGGATTGTCATTGTTTTGTATAATGGAACTCCCTAAACTCCTTTTTCCCAAATGTAAAGGTTCCATAAATTTTTGGTAAGAGACTGTGTACAGCCAATATGGAACTTACACAGTAGCAAAACTACCGTATCAATCCCTTATTGGCTGTAGTAGTTCCATATGTATGGAACCTCTACAATTCCATGAATACCCACTGGCACCTCCGTAGCTAGGTGGGCAGGAGCAGCAGTGTGTAGCACACACTTCTTGATTAGACCGGAGTTCGAGCCCATGACCACCAAATACAGAGGATGCGGAAAGGTCAGGGAATGACCACCACATATCCCCGGAGCAATATGGCCTTAGTTGCTAATGCTCCTAAAAACCAAATAACAAACGAATACCCACCCTTCCCGTCTATCATTGCTAGGAAGGTTGGGTAAAATTCATGGAGCCTGAATGGTTAGTTTTGAATGGTTATTAAAGAGCTTGGGGGGGGGACAGAATTTGTAATTTTGCTACTGGACCAAGAAACACTCTGGCAAATAGTAGATATGAGACCAACAGACTCAAATTACAGTGTGTTATAGGAATAGTAACAGCATTTTGGCCGTTTTTATAAAATACATTTGTCTTTGTCTTTATTTGGTATAATGTGTGCATTCAGTGGCAAATCACTAATTCAAATGTATGCAGAAATGGGACTATGGACCTGAGGTAAATATTGAGATGTGGCTGAAAGATAGGAGGCAGAGGATGTTATAAAGGTTCAGAAGACAGTGCCACTTGTTTTTTATTCTTGAATGATATTGATGAGGGAATAAAAGGGTACCACATTGAAATTTGCAGATGATATAAGGGTTGGTTTACTGATGTAAGTCAGGCTGAGCTTTAGAATGATTTGGACAAGAATCTGTACAAAAACTTCAGTTTTTCTTCAAGGTAAACAAGCAAACTAATCAAAGCATACACACACTTTACTGACACAACATACCAATATTTCATAGCCTTAGCTGTTTTTGCACTTAATATGCATCACTACCACAACAATCACCTGACCTAGATAGAAGTAGAAGACAAGACCTCAAAACACATTTTGGAATGATGAAGCTCATTTCTGTATGGCTAAGTGGAAGTGTAAATATATGTAATTATCAGGTAGGATGAATATTGCTTCCATGTGCTATGATAATTGGATCATTCTTCTTTGAGGAGATTCAAACACATTATTACAGAACAATGTATCATTACACGTGAACATTGTCGTTATCCTCTGGGTACTATATGATCATTAACATTAGTAGAGGCATATGATGCAAGAAAGCAACCTTATACAGCATCAGCCACAAAACAAAACAAAACTCTTCCCATTTCACTGATCCATTCATTCCAAATGTTTATCTAGTTCTGCCTTGAATTTATTGAAGCTATCAACTTCCGCAACAACAGATGGAAGTTTGTTCCAGCAATCAACTAACCACTGGCTAAAGACAAACTTCTGCACATCTATTCTACAACTGTCTTTCCTCAGTTTGAATCTATGCCACCTCAAGTTTGTAATCTGAGCAAGAGGAAGAAGAATCCCATCAGCATTGAGCTTGCTCAATCCATTCAAGGCCTTATACACCTCATTCAGATTGCCTTGCAGGTGCCTAGTCTTCAGAAGCTGCAGTGTGCACAACTTAAGCCTTTCTACATAAGAGCATCCCTTTGTTCCTTTCACCAGTCTTGTTGCCCTTCTCTGTACTCATTCTAGCAACTCTACATCCTTCCTAAAATGAGGCTTCCAGACCTGTGTGCAGTACTCAAGGTGTAACCTGACCATTGCCCTATACAAGGGGATAATCACCTCCTTATCCCCGCTCGCAAAATTCCTGTATATCATTGACAAGATCCCATGACCTACTCTGGCAGTCTGTCTGTACTACTCAGGAAACTTCATATCTGACTTCACAATTTACCTCAGGTCTCTTTCATTCTCCACTACCCTGAATGTAACACCACCCAGTTGGTACATTTCTTTGGGGTTACTGCTACCCATATGCAGTACTTTGCATTTGTCAATGTCAAACTTCAGTTGCCAATTCTCAGCCCATCTGCCCAACTTTTCCAGATCCTGTTGCAGCAGCACACTGTCATTACTGTTATTAACAACCCTGCCAACCTTTGTATCATCTGCAAACTTTGACATTAAGCTTGATATATCTTCATCAATATCATTGATAAATATACAAAACAACAATGGGCCAAACACTGAACACTTCTAATAACATTACTCCACGTAGAGCAATATCCATTAATTACCATTCTCTGTCTTCTCCCACTGAACCATCCTTTTATCCATTATAGCCCTTCACGTGTGAAGACCTGTGAGTCCCACTTCTATGTCATACATTGTTTATTCATTCATACTCCGCATGGCAGCAAATGCTTCCCATTGTGCATTGCATTGAACAGATGTTTCAGGTTTCTTAGCAGTTATAATGAAACTATCTAGTAGATAAATAGGTTACTCAGTTGAACACCCATTTTTGTGTCCTTCATTATATTCTAGAGGGAGAACTATATTTCAGTTCTGAAAAATGCAATAACAAATATAATAAAGCATATTTCAAATTGATAAGGAAAAGAACTGATTAAAATGTATTAATTTATATAAATTTATATTAAAATATTGTATAAAAATGTATATACCCTAGTTAAAAACCCTTATATTATACACATGTAAACTTTTACATTGAATTTTTTTTTTTTTTTTTTTTTTAATAATAACCAATAGTATTAGCCATATGGTGCAAGGAAGCCTGAGGCTTATGCTGCACCAGCCAAAAAAAAATTCTGAATTACCCCAAGAGAGAGTCAGAAATAGAAGGGAATCACCAATAAAGGGAAGAACGATGATATCCAGCTCAGGACCCTGGGTGTGCCAAGCCCATACTCACCAGATGTGAGTACAGTCAAAGACCTTATAAAAACCTTCTTCACATTACTAATATTTTGGTTTATATTTATTGCAGAAGCCCATCAAACAAGACATTTCACTTTCTGTTTCTCAGCTTATACTCTGATACCTGACTAACAGCTCTTGCTGGCCATTGTCTTATGAATGGTTCAAATAAGTGGCCTTAAGAATGTTTCAAGTAAATGGAGAAATAAATGACAAGACAAGCATTAAAAAACGTGTGACCACCAAATACGGAGGATGTGGAAGGTCAGGGAATGACCACCACATATCCCCAGCTCGAATAAAGGGTGAGGGTTGGCGTCAGGAAAGGCATCCGGCCGTAAAAATTGCATGCCAAAACAATAAAAACGCTGACCCCATATAATAATGGAAAAAGGCGAGAACAAAAAAAAAAAAGTATATCTCATGGTTAGACAATAGTTTTTTTTTTGTTACATGGAGCATGTAACAAAAAAGAAAGTGATTTTTCCATTTTTGTCTTATGAATGGATAAGCATACCCCAAGGTTAGGCCCCATGAAGAACATAAGTTGTGGACCCATACATCAGAGATTTTTTTTACATTACAGCAATTAACGTGAAGGGGTATATTTGGAGAAAAGTGTATTTAAGCTGGATGTAGCTTCACTGAATGAAATTCAGCTCTGCATTCCCAATGATGTACACTTTTGTTAGCACCAACATTAGTGAGAGTTATGCTAGAAAGTTGTGATCCAATTAGTTTTGGATATATGAATATAGGCACTAATGCATTACAAATGTGTACTACATTAAAAATATACAATTTTTATTTCAAACTATTTAAAAATATAGCATTATACAATGATGTGAAATAAAAACATTCATAAAATTCTACTTTATCATTTCATATAACATTTTATAACATTCTACTTTCTAATGTTATAATGAACATGAAAGAACAGTACAGTAACTACAGGTCCTATATAAAATAAACCAAAAGAATTCAAATACAATTTGTGTACCTATGAACACATCACCATTTTCTATGATTAATAGAAAAGAAAGGAAAATATAGTTATCTTATCAATTATTTACTAAGAGTATGACTTTATAGAATGCTTAATACAATTCTACGGCTTTACGTTATCTAAACTACTTAGCCATTTAGTTTAATTACAACTATATAATATTTATTACTCTCCTCTATTTTTTTTTTTTTTTTTTGTCTCTCTTACTCTCTCTCTATATATACACACACCTGATGAAATTGTGTTGTTTTTTTTTGTTTTTTTTAATCTTTCTACCATAAGTTTGTATAGAAATGCAGTAATTTGGTACATAATCAGGTGTAGTCCCTTGATGTAATACCTGATTTATGTACTAATCTTTAGTTTGCATAAAACCTTTTCTTTCCCTTAGTTATTTTATTATCTTCCCATCCTCAATTCAATGCTCACTATTTTTTGTTACTTATTAATCATATATTTTACTTTCCCTCTCAACTGCTACTTCTAATTGGCTCTTTGCTTCAGCTTTTAATTTCAGATAATTTTATAAATCATTTAGGTTCTTCATATTCTTTTTCTTACTTTCTCCTATTCTATTAGCCTCGGCACCTTGTGTTTTATACCAGGGGTGGAAAACTTAATTTGAGATATGATCTACTTTTTTTCTTCAAAGTGTGCCACGATCTACCATCTCAAGAATTTCATTGCACATAGTTATAAAAGTTAATCAACACATAAATTTTAAAATTAAATACAATTCAGAATTATTATTTTATATTCATACGTATTTAAATTTTTAATTTATGTGAAGTTTGTGTCTTCATGTCATCAGCCAAGCTTTCAAAATCGGGGACATTAGTAAAGGCATACAATGCAAGAAAGCAAGCTTATGCAGCATCAGCCAAAAAAATCATCACCCTCCCATTTCACCCCTTCATTCGTTCCAAATGCCTGTCCAGCTCAACCTTAAATTTATTTAGTCTATCAACTTCCACAACAAGAGATTGAAGTCTGTTCCACCAATGGCTAAAGGCAAATTTCTGCACATCTATTGTACAACTATCTTTCCTCGATTTGAATCAATGCCCCTCAGGTTCTTAATCTGAGCGAGAGGAAGAATCCCATCAGCATTCAGCTTGCTTATCCCATTCAAGGCCTTATACACTTCAATCAGATCACCTTACAGGTGCTTACTCTTCAGGCGCTGCAATTTGCAGAACTTAAGCCTTTCTTGGCAAGAGCATCCCTTTGTTCCCCTCACCAATCTTGTTGCCCTTCTTTGTACTCGTTCTAGCAACTGTACATCCTTCCTAAAATAAGGCCTCCAGACCTGTACCCAGTCCTCAAGGTGTGATCTGGCCATTGCCTTGTGCAGTGGGAAAATCACCTCCCTGTCCTGCTAGCAAAATTCATATATATCACTGACGAAACTCCATGATCTGCCCTGGCAGCCCATCTTCACTGCTCAGTGAACTTCATATTTGACTGCACAATTACCCCCCATGTCTTTTTCACTTTCCACTTCCCTGAGTGTCAGTTGGTATGTTTCTCTTGGGTTATTGCTGCCCATATGCAGTACTTTGCATTTGTCAATGTTAAACTTCAGTTACCACTTTCAATCAATGTTAAACTTCTCAGCCCATTTGTCCAACTTATCTAGGTCCATTTGGATTAGCATACTGTCATTAACAACCCTGCCAATCTTTGTATCATCTGCAAATTTGGACATTAAGCCTGATATACCTTTATCAATATCATTGATAAATATACAAAACAACAATGAGCCCAACACCGAACCCTGGGGATCTCCACTAATAACATTTGTGTCCATTGATTACCACTCTGTCGTCTCCCATTCAACCATCCCTTTATCCATTGTAGCAACTTACCCTTAATTCCATGCCTCTCCAATTTGTACAGCAGTCTTCTATGTGCAACAGTATCGAAAGCTTTCCTGAAATCCAAGTATATGATACCAAAATTATTTTTGGCATTCAGTTCCTTTGTGACCACATCATAGTATCCAATCAGATTGTCAGACAAGACCTCCCTTTAACAAACTCATGCTGTCTTAACTATTACTGCAGTGATAATCCTGCAATGCTTTTTTAACCAGTGATTCCATTATTTTCCCTGGAACACAAGTTAAACTAGCAGGTCTATAGTTACTTGTGTCACCTTTTGAACGCCCTTTGCGAATTGGTGAAACATTTGCACAACTCCAGTCCATTGGGACCTCCCCCTGAGTCCAAGGAAGCTCTCATAATTATGTCTAAGGGTTTGCTTACTTCCTTTGCTGCCTCCTTTAATATAACTGGATAGATCCCGTCCACCCCAGGTGTTTTTTTTATGTTTAATTTCAACAATTTCTCCTCCACTTTGCTCTTAGTTATTACAAAATCACTTATCTTCCTCTTAGCGTTCGATAAACTTCTGACGCTCCCCTCATTGAATAACTCCTCTTGTGAATGATGCAAAATACTCATTCAATTTATCAGCTACTTAAGAATGATCATCAATAGTCAACCCATCTATGTTAAGTGGTCCAATCTGATTCATCCCTTTCCTTCTAGAGTTTACATAAGTAAAGAACTCTTTGCTGTTTTTATTTGCACCCTTTGCCAAAGATTTCTCGAAATCTGCCTAACCTTTGTAACTTGATTATAGACTAGCTTATTTCTGTATCGCCTGATACTTTATATGCATCCCATACATTTTTCTTCTCTGCCACGAGCCTCATTAGTTCATCTGACATCCATTTAGGCCTAAACCTAAACAGTATTTCTTAGTTGGAATGAAAAGCCTAGTAGTCGCCAAAATTAAGTCCCTGGAGGCTTCTCATTTAGAATTCAACATTGGCAACATCATCAGTTGATCCCACTGTACAGAATTTAAAAACTGTCTGAGAGACCTCTAGTCACTTTTATGAAAGTAAAAGCCCAGCCCAGAGTGCCAAGTGATTCTATAGTGTGCTTCTCAATTATATTTAGTTTATTACATTGATAGCAATCTTTATTTTTCAGTATTTAATAAGTAGGTTTGCTTAAGGACCTAGCAAACTATCAGAAAGGAGCATCACCTTTCTTCTTTTTCTTATTCTCAAACTAACCGCCAACCCTACTAATTTATAGCCGTTGCTTGGTCACTTGGTGGCACCGCTCATGGCCCAGGCTGGAAACTTGGGAGTTGGAAGTTACACTCCCAGGGCTAAAAAGAGCAAAACATGAGTGGTAAAGGGACTGCTGAAGAACCTGATAATACTACCGAAATGCAGAGGACACAGTTCCAAACCATCACCAACACCCTTATTGCTAATTATTCACTCCACTGGAGAGGAGACATTATGAAAGAAATCCCTATTTTTTTATCCAAAAAGTCTTGGAAGGACTAGCCACAACAACAGAAACGGTCAGGCAACTCCAATCTGGGGATTTGTTAGTTGAAACGTCCAGTATTGGACATTCAGAAAAGTTACTGAATATATCGAATTGGAGGTATACCAGTAGTCGTAACCCTCCCCCCATAACACCTTAAACTCTGTGGGGAGTAATCTCCGAATGGGATCTCTTACACGTTACTGAAGAGGAAATCAGCAACAAACTCCAAAATCAAGGAGTGACGGATTTCTATTTGAAGATGAAAATACAATACCTACCAAAACCTTAATCCTGACATTTAACACACCAAAAATCCCATCTACTGTATGGGATTGTTGGTGTGTTAAAAATCCCAAATCCATTGCACTGTTTCAAATGTAAAAAATTTGGATACTCACAGACATCATGTAGAAATACACCGACGTGCTAAATGTGGATCCAAAGAACATCAAATTGATGACTGCCCAGCTCCAACCCCAAAGGGCCCCGGGTGCCAAGCGTTCCGTGGCCAAGCGATTCTAGTGCGTTTTCCAAAGCGTTTTTCTACAGAGAACATTTGAGCGAACAGTTTCTATTTTAGTTTGAAAAACCGTTTTCTTGATTTCTATTGCATAGTAGCTCTCTCGCACTACAAGAAGTAGGCAGAAGCCCAGAAAGGGAAACCACCTTTCTGTTTTTTTCTATTAGTACTAACTTACTAACTCAGCCGCTTGGTCACCTCGTGGCACTGCTCCTGCCTCCCCGTGGCGGGGCCGGAAACCTGGGCGGTAAAGATAAACCCCCAGGGCCAAAAGGAGCTATCATGGATTCAAACAATTTTCCACCCTTAGAGCCTTCGAGCTCAAGACATGAATCCTCTCATGATATTAATCAACCAAAAAGGCTTCGAACTGAAGCACAGCGTCCAGACATCCCTAATTTTCTTGTGATACACTCTCTGTCCACGCAGCCCGTGGGCAAGTTATCACCATTTATGATTCAAAGACATCTAGAATCTATTGCAGGATCACCAAAAATGGTGAAGCGACTACAATCAGGAGATCTCCTGGTTGAAACAGCCACATCCAAACATTCTGAGTGGCTATTAAAAACAACTACATTTGGTGGATTACCAGTGTCTGTCACTCCTCACAATACCTTAAATTCATCTAAAGGAGTCATCACAGAATGGGACTTAATTACAGTGTCTGAGGAGGAATTAGTCCAAGAACTTAGCCATCAAAAGGTAATCGCTGCTAAAAGAATTATGACAAAAAAAGATGGAAATCTCATTCCAACTCGTTCCATCATTTTAACTTTTAGTACTCCTGATTTGCCTTCCTCAGTAAAAGCTGGATATTTAAATTGTCGAATTCGTCCATACATCCCAAATCCTCTTCGCTGTTTCAAATGCCAAAAATATGGCCATTCACAGCAGGCATGCAGAGGTGACGCCATCTGTCCTATTTGTGGAGCAAAAGATCATACACAGGCAGATTGTCCAGCCGCAATTCCCATTTGCCCCAACTGCAAAGGCAATCACCCCGCCTTTTCTAAATCATGTGAGATGTGGAAAACAGGTAGGACAATCCAAAAATACAAAGTCGAACATAAAGTCACATATCCTGAGGCACGCAGACAAATAATGTTGACCATGCCAAGTCCATCATATGCCTCTCGAACTCGCAGTTTTCATACAACTGCAATTCAAACAGATGTCTCAATACCGCCCAACGTCTCGCTAGCTAATTGGGTTAAAACAACCTTATCAACCACTGGAAAAGAAAATTCTAAAACAAAAACCAGCCATGCCACCAACACCCCAATTAGTATCCCAACTGATACTGTGACAGTCTCAAATGATGCAGAAAGATTGAAACCCAATAAAGACTCTAAGGAAACTGATCCACCAACCAACACTATGGAAGTGGATATACACCAAAATGATGAAGACCCTATTCTAGAACTCCATGCCAATGACACTATGGATACTGGACGTCCATTATTCCCAAAAAAAGACCGAAAAAAATGCCCTGCACATAAAAAACAGTCAGATGAATCATCTTCAGCCAAACCAAAATAATGCCTAACATCATACAGTGGAATTGTAGAGGACTAAGCAGCCATTCGGATGACATAAGAGATTTAATCTCTCAGTTTAACCCCATAGGTATATGCCTACAGGAAACATTCTTGTCACCCCAAGTTTCGCCGAAATTCTCAAATTTTATGATATATAGACGAGACAGAAGCCCAGAGTCTCCTGCCCGTGGAGGAGTAGCCATACTTGTAAATACTAACATACCGTCCAGACCGATCCAATTAAGAACCAGCCTAGAAGCTGTGGCAGCTCGGATTGCAGTTGGTATTTCAGTTACCATTGTTTCGATTTACATTCCACCATCTCTATTACTGGCCCAATCAGAACTTGACAACCTCATCGCACAACTTCCAACTCCAGTTTGTCTTTTCGGTGACTTTAATGGCCACCATCCATTGTGGGGATCAGCTACAATGGACAGAAGAGGCAAGTTGATCGAGGAATTTATATATAATAATGACCTAAATTTATTAAACTCTGGATCTCCTACCTACATCCACCTACCTACAGGATCTACTTCTCAAATTGACTTGTCAGTTTGCTCACCTTCCATCTTTCCAATCATGACATGGTCTGTATTAACTGATCCTTTTAGCAGTGACCACTTTCCGATCATTTGCTCCTTACAAACAGGAGTAACACCAAATCCTGATAAACGATCCTCTTGGAAGTTTAAAAAGGCGAACTGGGATGGCTATTCTGCTCAAATACTTCTAGACAGATCTTACGTTAAAAAAGAACCTATTGATGATGTAAATACTTACATCACCAATCAGATTCTGACTGCAGCAAATACTTACATTCCAAAATCCAAGACATATCACAATCACCGAAATCACTGGTGGAATGCAGATTGCTTCACTGCCAAACAGGAAAAAAACCGAGCTTGGAATAATTTCCGTAAGAATCCCACCACTAATAACCTCATTGCTTATAAAAGGTTTAAAGCAAAAGCAAGGCAGATTAGACGGAAAGCGAAACGAGACTCGTGGATCGCTTTTGCCTCAACAATCACAAAAGACACCGACACACGCCTCATTTGGAAAAAAATACAGGCACTAAATGGGAAATTCGCTCGTATGCCCTCTCCAATACTTCATTGGAAAGGGAAAGACCTATCTACAGCTGAAGAAGTTGCTAATGCACTTGCTGAATCATTTGCTACAATCTCTGCTTCTGCCTCCTATGGGTCCACATTTCAGAACATCAAAACTAGTGCAGAACGATATAAAATCAACTTTTTCACGAACCGTTCTTTCCCGTACAACCAACCCTTTACATTCATAGAACTTCAAGAATCGTTAAACAGATCTTCAAACAGTGCTGCAGGCCCAGATGGAGTTCATTATGTTATGCTGAAACATTTAATTCAAGAAGATTTGAGTACCATGTTAATCTTTTATAATCGGATATTCTCCGAAAATGCCTATCCTTCCTCCTGGCGTCATTCTTTCATTATTGCTTTACCAAAACCAGGAAAAGATCATTCCTGTGTTGAAAACTATAGGCCAATATCTCTTACGAGCTGCCTGGGTAAAGTTTTCGAAAGAATGGTTCACACTAGGCTTACTTACATCCTGGAGTCACAAAATCTCCTTCCAGATCATCAGTATGGCTTTCGGAAGAATAGATCGACGCTGGACGTGCTTATCAAAGCCGAATCTCATATCCGCAATGCCTTTGTCATGAAACAACATCTTGTCATGGTCAACCTAGATCTTGAAAAGGCATTTGACACTACATGGCGTCATGGGATTATTATGGACCTTTACCACTTGGGGCTTAGGGGCCATTTGCCGAAAATAATTCAAAATTTTCTGCAATTGCGTTCTTTTCAGGTCCGATATAAAAATGTACTCTCTGCATCTCACATTCAGGAAGAAGGAGTCCCGCAGGGATCGATACTTAGTCCAACACTATTTTCAATCCGAGTTAGCAGCATAACACGAGACATCCCAAAAACTGTTGAAACTTACATGTACGCAGATGACCTTACAATTTCTTGTCGATCTCAAAGTATGAACACCATCGAACGGCAGCTCCAACTTGCTATTACCAAAATACAATCGTGGACTTCACGGAATGGCTACAAACTATCAGAAAAGAAATGCACTCTCACCCACTTTTGCAAGAAACGAACTCTCCATCCCGATCCGGAATTACAAATAAACAATATTCCAATCCCGCTTGAGAGTACCATTAAATTCCTTGGAGTGATATTAGATAGCAAGCTGAATTTTCAAGCTCACATCTCTCATTTAAGAAATACATGTCTAAAGCATCTGAATATACTGCGATCAGTCTCGGCTATGTCATGGGGCGCTGATCGGTATACACTATTGCACCTTTATAGAACTTTAATCCGGTCACGGCTAGATTATTGTTGTCCGGTGTATGACTCTGCCAGGAGCACTACTTTACAACGTCTAAATATTGTCCAGCACAGTGCTCTCAGGACTGCGTTGGGCGCTTTTAAGACTTCTCCAATCCAGAGTCTCTATATCGAAGCACACGATCCTCCATTACATCTTCGTAGGAAATCATTATTGCTCCACTATGCTGCTAAGATCCAGAGTCTTCCATCTCACCCCAGTTGGGAGTATCTTTATAATACTCGGTGGGATTTGATATATGACAGCAAGCCAAATGAAAACAGACCTGCTTCACTCAGGATTAAAGAGCTTTCTCAGAGTTGGAATATCAATTTAAGCGATATTTTTCAGAACACAACTGCTCCTGTTCCACCTTGGACATACGTTTCTTCCTCCCACGATACACATTTTTTGGAGTGGGGAAAGAATACTGTACCTTCCTTTAATATCAGGCAGTTGCACTTAGCTCACACTACTCTGAACTCCCATGCCTGTAAAGTCTATACTGACGGATCCAAAACAGCTACTGCGGTTGGTGCAGCTGCAGTTTTTCCTTCTGTAACGGTTACAGCTTCACTACCATTAGTCTGCAGCGTCTTCACAGCCGAATTATATGCCATCAAATTAGCACTCAGTAAAATTATTGAACTTTCCATCTCACCTGTCATAATTTACACTGACTCACTCAGTGCTGTTTCTGCCATAAGGAAGAATTTTTCATCTTCTCATCCTACCTTGAAACACATTCATTCTCAGCTATTTTCCTGCAGTGTGTCTAATCAATCAATCAGTTTTTGCTGGATCCCTGGCCATTCTGGTATTCCGGGAAATGAAAGTGCGGATCTTGCAGCTAAAAATCCTCATCCAGCTGGCCCAGAACATCTTCAGGTTCCTTACACTGATTATAAGCCTGTTATTCGCAAA
Organism: Mastigoproctus giganteus; assembly: GCF_048544385.1. Lineage (NCBI taxonomy): Eukaryota > Metazoa > Arthropoda > Arachnida > Uropygi > Thelyphonidae > Mastigoproctus > Mastigoproctus giganteus. The sequence continues at coordinate 140,385,800 of NC_143580.1, forward strand.
GCAAGTTACGACAATTGGTCACAGATCTGGAAAAGTAACACCAACAATAAACTTTACCAGATAAAGCAAGAACCAAAGCTGTGGCTCTCAGGCTTTCGACAAAACAGACGAGAGGAAGTAGTACTGGCAAGACTCAGAATTGGACACACTCATCATACTCATCTGTTCCTGCTACTGGGAGAAGATCCACCCCAGTGTTCATCCTGTGACAGTCAACTTACTGTTAGGCATTTCCTCTTCGATTGTCCCCTATATTCAACCATACGGTCAAACACTTTTCAGTCAGTCTCTAGGTTGAACCTCCCACATGATTTAACTCATATCCTGGGAAATGAAGCAAACATAAATGAACTTGTAATATTTTTAAAACGTATTGGACTATATAGGAGTATTTAATTTAACACCAACAGTGCTATATTTCGACTAAATAAACTATGAACAGACACAATTTGGCCTCAGTAGCCCTTGTGTCGTTAAGCTAAATAACAACAACAACAACAACAACCAACCCCAAAGTGTCCAAATTGTAAAGGAGAACATCCTGCCTACTCCAGAACACGTGAAAGATGAAATAAAGAAAAAGAAATACAGAACTACAAAACGAACCGCGATATTAAATACCAAGAAGCAAGAAAAATGGTCCAGCCAACTATAACCAATAGACCGACATCAGTGGAATGTCAAAATGAAATCTCAGTTCCTCCAAATGAATCATTTTCTCCAGAAGTCAAACACTTATTGCAAGAAAAGCAACAAGATAAACATGAGAAAACAGTAAACACCGATCTCAATCCCCTCAGATTCTCCAACCTTGCAACAGTGTAAGAGTAATGAAGGACCACGAAATCATGAACGTACCTCCGAATTTATGGAAATTGAGAAAACAGGAAAGATAGATGACGAAATGTTGGAAATCCATGCTGAAGAAGAAGATATAGATACCGGAAAAAAACCAGTATTTCCCAAAAGAGAGTAAGGAACAGAAAAACAAAAGACAACCACCCAATGAAAACAGCTCGAGAGGCTGAGCAAATATAAATAATGGATAAAATTATTCAGTGGAACTGTTGAGGATTACGTACTAATTTTGACTACGTACAGTATCTAATCACCCACTACATGCCAATCTGTATCTGTCTCTAGGAAACACCTTAAACGACAAGATGCCCTGAATATCAGGAACTATTCAAGGTACAGAAGAGACCGAATAACTCGAGGTATAACACATGGAGGAGTTGCTATATTAGTAAATTAAATACCAAATGACAGAATACCAACACAACAGGTGAATATAAATAGCCGATTAGAGGCAAATTCGAGGTATAACACATGGAGGAGTTGCTATGTTAGTAAATGACAGAATACCAACACAACAGGTGAATATAAATAGCCGATTAGAGGCGGTAGCAATTCGTACAATAACAACACAACAGGTGAATATAAATAGCCGATTAGAGGCGAACTCGAGGTATAACACATGGAGGAGTTGCTATATTAGTAAATGACAGAATACCAACACAACAGGTGAATATAAATAGCCGATTAGAGGCGGTAGCAATTCGTACAATAACAAGGTCCCTGGTTAACCATATGTTCATTATACATTCCATCAGGAGAAGATGTCTCTTATGAAGACTTAGATGCATTACTACAACAACTACCCCCCTAATCTGTAGTAGTCAGAGCATCCCCACAAAGGGGAATGGCTCTGACTGCAACAGAAGATGCATCATTGAACAACTACCTGATATCACAACCTACTTCTTAACAGGGGTAACCACACTTACTTCCACTTTCCAACTCTGATCACCACAGCTATAGACCTTACTATATGTACTCCTACACTTTACACAGCATTTAATTAGAAAGTTTTTGAAGATCCTCTTGGGAGTGCCCAGTAATTTCCACACTGGTAAGTGAATATCCATATCATACCAGAAGGACTCCTCACTGTAAAATAGAAAAAGCTAATTGGGAAGCAGTTTTCAACACCAATGTCATTGAGCAGGAAACAGTAGTTGTTGTACTAGCACAGTGGTTTTCAAACTTTTTTTAATAATGGCACCCCTAAGTAATTTATTTTATTTTGTGGCACCCCTACTCAATTTTCTGCCTGTTAGATCCGATTCTCTCCCTCTGTGTGTGTTGTGTGTGTAATATTAAAAAATATGTTATATGATAGTTATTACAATAATATAATTATAAAAATTACATTTCATAAAACAAATTATATATATATCTAGTATATAATAATTTTATTCTTTATATAGAGGTACTAAGTAAACATCAATTATAGATCACTACAAAATTAAAAAGATACTGTACACCTTTTTATAATGAAATAAACATATAAATTAAAAAATAATAAGTTCAAGTAACTTAAACCCAAATTACGTGGTACCCCTGGAATGTTGTTGCGGCACTTGAGGTGCCGCGGCGCCTCAGGTTGAAAACCACTGACTAGCACATGTCACAGAAACCATACAAAACGCAGGCAAGTTAACAACCCCGAACACTTCATCACGTTTCCCAAACCATCCGGAAGCATGGTGGAACAGTGATTGCACTGAAACAAGAAAACAAGATATACAGGTCTTCCCATTCTCTTTTCAGCTCAGACGAAGAAGCTTTACGGTTTTTAAGGCATAAGCGCTTCAAAACGCGGTCCTGTTTTGCCGTAGAGACTCGTTTGCGTCCGGTTCCTTTTTTCCTGTGAGCAGAACCAGTATTCTTGAGTTTGGAAAGAAATCTACTCACTGTCGACTGATTTACAAGACACTCTATAAGCAATATGATGGGAAGAACATCCTTCCTCACATAAAGCCACAATAGCACTCTTTCTTCGTGGTGTCAACTGCACATAACTCGCCATCCTGACACAAGCAAGAAATGACTGCAACTCTTGCTGAGCTTGCTTATATGGCTGAAAATAACAGCTGAGGCAATATTACGTCATCACCTACACGTGTCAATCTTATCTGATGCAATCTCTAAGAAATATTGCCATATACTTACGTTATTCGGACGACAATTACAATTTTATTGGGTGATGCGCTTTCTTTGAACACCAGTGTATGTCTATATTCTAAACTGACCAGAAACTGAAAAACCATTTGGACTAACTGACCTAGCGTAATTGCTCAACGAAATAATGCCTCAAATGAGAGACAGGGAATTGAAACCACTGGACTTGAAAATCCTGGACTTAGAATTGCATCCTGAGAATAACAACGCCTACCAATTAAAGCAAGGAAGACCCAAGAAACACCCGGAGGAGGCAAAATAACACTAAATGCCAGCCTCCTGAATGTACTTATTGTCTGGAATAATGGATCCATTACCTGACAGTGACTGTTAACATTGGCGACCTGAACGGGGCGCTCTAGCACCGGGTTCACCTTTAAATCCCCATCCCACCTGTTCTTCCTCCTTCAGACTCTATCCCTACTGTAACGTGTGACAATTCTCTTTTTTTTTTAAGGCCCTTGCCACTGAAATCTTCGGAAATTAGGAGGCAGGACCTGCCAGAGTACCTCTACTGCCTGACCTGCCTCCTCGGTGCTAAGTGTAGTCAACGGTGGTGGGGGGGAGCTCCCACTCGGGGCCCAAATGGTCAAATGGCTAAATGGTCAGAAGAACAACGTAACACAACACTACACAACGCTAGCACACACACACATTACACTTTTTAAACCGCTGGCCTTCACAGATTTATATGATACGGGTAAGAAGACTAAGTGGTTTTACCCAACTATGGAAGTGTCTTAATTGCTAACGGGACATGGCTCATTAAAATCTAAGCTATGTGATCCAGGTCCGGAAACAGATCCCTTGTGCTCCTGTAGGTTCAACAAGACTTGGGATCAATGTTTTGTATGATTGCCCAATTTATGAAGAATTTAGAAGTAAATTAAGAGCTAGCTTGCCTACATTGAACAGGGCAACTGAAACAGAATGGTTGGTTGATGAAAAAGGTTTTAATCTATTACAGGAATTTTGTAGGAGCGTGTTCCTTAAAAGGAAGGAGCTCTCTATTTTGATTAGTGTAGATTGGGTTTTTTGGTACGACTGCATGACTACTTTTTTTTTGTTTGGTGTTTTTTTTTTTTTTTTTTTTTTTTTGTTGGCCTCATTTGAATATTACTGATGTGGGATAGCGTTTTGCGAATATTCTTTGTTTGGCGAGTCTGTAAAGGGGAATTTTTTTTTTTTATTAGTTTTGCTTTGTTTGCTGGCATCAGTAGAATTTACTGAAGTGGGCTTGTTCTCTGCGGGCTTGTTAAAGAGAGGTGTTTTGTTTTTTTGGGAGGGAAATAAATTTTTTATTTATTTATTATTTTTTATTTTCTTTCTTGTTTTTTTTTTTTTTTTTTGGCTCCTAGGTTTCGGCAACCTAGAAGCCAGAGACGCTGACACCCATCAGACTTGCACAACTGCTGGTGGGTGTGGGATTTTTGTGTTATTTTCACAGACAGTGTAGTAAACCCACGTTCCGGGGATGCGGTTGCCCGTGTGGTGCCTGCTCCCTGGTGGATAAGTGGTCTGCCTAATATTTATATATATATATATATATATGTTTTTTTTTTGTTGGATGTTCCACTTGGATACGTGAATATAGTGGAGATGGACATCATCTGGGCGCCACCAGAGACAGTTATACATACACTAATTAACTACCCAAACATCATTGCTGACCAGGTACACTCTTTCATGGCAACGGTCTTCCCCTCTGGCGGTGCCATCTCTCAGCAGGATAATGCGCCATGCCACACCGCCCGGATTGTTCGAGACTGGTTCGCGGAACATGAGGAAGACTTCCAGGTATTGCCCTGGCCTACAAATTCCCCTGACATCAATCCCATCCAGCATCTGTGGTTTGTGTTGGAACGGAAACTCCGATCTGCGGACCTTACAGGAATTAAAGGATCTGTTGGTTACATGTTGGTACCAGATACCACGAGACACATTTAGAAATCTTGTAGCGTCCATGCCTCGCCGGGTACGAGCTGTTTTAGCTGCACGTGAAGGACCAACATCATATTAGGTAGGTGGTCATAATGTTTTGGCTCATCGGTGTATGTTGTACAGACATTGCAGTTGAGATAAGATTGTTGTTATTGTTATTTGGATTTTAGGAGCATTAGCAACTAAGGCCATATTGCTCCGGGATATGCGGGTCATTCCCTGACCTTTCCGCACCCTCCGTATTTGGTGGTGACGGGCTCGAACCCCGGTCTAATCAAGAAGCGTGTGTTACGCACTGCTCCTTCCCACCTGGCTACGGAGGCGGCGTTGAGATAAGAATAGGCTGCATTCAGCTGTCTGATTTTAGGCTGTTCTGTATAAAGAGTTACATGAAATCAAGAGAAAGCAGTGTCATAGGGCAATATATAACCATAAGATTAAGGCTTGTCCGGAACTGGTTCATACTGTTGGGAATTGTGATCCTTGGGGCAGGGAGCTCCTATTTAAATTAACTAGAAATAAATTGAATATAAACAATTTAATAAATACTGTTATCTCTGATAGTGGGGAATCAAGAGATTGGCTTTCTACAATTATGACAATAACTGATAGGCTATTTTTGACTGATATAAGTTCAAAAGATACTGAATATCAGAGGACTGTAAGAGAGGAGAACCGTAGTTATGTTGGAAGTAATGAGATCGATCTCTTTAATATCAGGGAGTATCCACAAAACACCTGGTATTGATCGAATAGAAAATAATTGAATCATTAAAACTGTGGAATTATTCCCCATTACACTTAATATGTATAACAAATGTTTTATTGAAGGGGCCTTTCCAGGTATCTGGAAATTGCTCTCTTGAAGTTAATCCAAAAGCCGGGTAAACCAATAACAGATCCTACAGGGCTAGAGGCCTATTTCTTTGTTGAGTAATTTAGGTAAGGTATTTGAAAGATCCAATCTCATTGATGAGATTGGAGACTTTATTTCTAGATAGGAGGTTAGATTTTCAATTTCAGTTTGGATTGAAAAAAGAAGTGCTCTACAGAAGACGTTATTTATAATTTGATTGATTTCAGTTTGCAATCTAGCTGTATGTTTTGGCCCTCTTTATTGATTTTGAGGGCGCCTTTGATACTGTTTGACACGAGAGTGTGCTTCTATTGTTGAAGGCTTTAAATTGCCCAGACCTGCTGTATAAGACCATCAGAAGTTATTTGAGTCAAAGAATGATAATGGTTAGGGCTCAGCACTTAAACTATGAGAGGGAAATTAATATGGGGTGCTCTCAAGGATCAGTGCTAGGACGAATATTTTGGAACCTAGTTCTGAATATGTGGTTAGAAAAAGATTGTGTGGACTGCCATAAAACTGCTTAGGCAGACGATTTAGTTTTGTGTGTGTGTGTGTGTGCAAGGCAGATCCAGACAAGCTATACACAATTGAATTGGGGTGGCTGTTGACAGTTTGGTAAAATGGGCTTATTATAATAAACTTAGGATTCGTTCAAGTAAAACTGTGATGATGCTGATTAAGGGAAAGTTAGATTATAACAGGTCTCCCAGATTGGTTATTAATGAAAAACAAACCCCTCTGGTTCCTCAAATCAAATAATTAGGGAATATTTTGGATGATAAATTGTCTTTTACTGCGCATTTGGACCATTTATGTGCTAAAATTAGGAAATTTCGGCCGCAATTGTTAGGATTATAAGGAAAGACTTGGGACTTGGTAAATGGGTCCTCAGTCTTTACTATAAGGCCTTTTTTAACGATAGTGGCTTATGCAGCATCCGTTTGGTTTAGGAGGGGAAGGGTGATTAGAATTAAGAATAAATTTAATTCAGTACAAAGGATCCATGCTGATAACCGTTTTAAGAGTATGCAAAACAGTATCACAAATACGTTGCAAGTCATTGCTGGTGCTCGACCTTTAGATTTGTTTATGGTATATAGGGCATTTAGTTATTTTTTATGAAGAGGTAAACAGATCACATTTATGGGTATAACAAATAATATTTTGGTTTGTAGAAAAACTGAGGGAAAAAATGTATTGTTAAAATTACAAGAAATATGGAAAGACCGAGGGAATACAAGTGATACTGGAGCAGTCACCAGATTGTTCATTTCAGATGTAGGTTTTAATGTGGGTAAAAGTAACAAATGGTTTTATCCAACAATGGAAATATCTTACTTGCTTACGGGGCATGGTTCGTTAAAATCCAAATTGTGTGACTTGGAAACAGATCCCCTGTTCTTGTCGGTCTCCAAAAACTTGGGAGCACGTCGTATGACTGCCTGATTTATGAGTAATACAGATGTATTTTGAGAACTAATTGATTTGAATTAAGCAGGGGTACTGAAACCCAATGTTAGGGTAACTAAGAGTTTGGTTTTTAGGAGCATTAGCAACTAAGGCCATATTGCTTAGCGGGGATATGTGGTGGTCATTCCCTGACCTTTCCGCATCCGCCGTATTTGGTGATCACGGGCTCGAACCACAGTCTAATCAAGAAGCGGTTGTTGCGATATCAGAGATGTAGTGTCACACAGAGACATAAGCAGTGCAGAATTGGAATTTGGAGAGTACAATGTACACAGAAAGGCTAGACAGGACAAGAAGGGAGGAGGTCTTATGTTGCTAGTTAAAAAACACATAAAGTCTAAAGAAGTGCATCCAATTGATGTTGGTGGACAATACAGTGTTGAGTCTGTTTGGTGTGATTTAAGCACTGGGAAAGGGAAAATGAGAGTAGGTGTGTGTTATAGGCTTAATGAATCTGGTGAGTATAATGAGCAATTGTGCAGAGAAATAGAGTGGGCCAGTAAATCAGAATGTCTTTTAATGGGGGATTTTAACTTTCTAGATACAGATTGGAACTTGTGGATTGGCCACTTGCAAACTAGAAAGACTTTTGTGGATTTATTGGCTGACTGGTTCCTACAACAACAGGTTCGAGAGGCAACCAGAGGAAGTAATACACTTGATCTGATTATCAGCAGTGATAATTCATGCATTAAGGATTTGCAGATAAAGCAACCACTGGGTGACAGTGATCACAATGTACTGATGTGGGAATTACTTAAATATGTAACTACCATCAAGGCTAAAGGGAAAAGCTTTTGCTTTCGTAAAGGTGACTACAGGGGGTCTCAGACAATTTTTAATTTCTGTACAGTTGGATCAACTGATGATGCTACCAATGTTGAATTCTAAATGGGAAGCCTTCAGGGACTTAATTTTGGAGGCTACTAGGCTTTTCGTTCCAACTAAGAAATACTTTTCAAGATTCATCTGCTATCCATTTAGGTCTAAATGGATATCAGATGAACTAATGAGGCTTGTGGCAGAGAAGAAAAATGTATGGAATGCATATAAAGTATCAGGTGACATAGAAGCAGATATGAACTAGTCTGTAATCAAGTCACAAAGGAGGTTAGGCAGGCGAAGGCAGATTACCAGAAATCCTTGGCAAAGCATGCAAAGAAAAGCAGCAAATAGTTCTTTACTTATGTGAATTCTAAAAGGAAAGGGATGAATCAGATTGGACCACTTAACATAGATGGGTTGACTAATGATGATCATGCTCAGATAGCTGATAACCTGAATGAGTATTTTGCATCAACATTCACATAAGGAGTTATTCAATGAGGGGACTGCTAGACGTTTATCAAACTCTAAGAGGGAGCTAAGTGATTTCGTAAAAACTAAAAGCAAAGTGGAGGAGAAATTGTTGAAGTTAAACATAATAATGGCACCTAGGGTGGACGGGATCAATCCAGTTATATTAAAGGAGGCAACAAAGGAAGTAAGCAAACCCTTAGTCATAATTATGAGAGTTTCCTTGCACTCAGAGGAGGTCCCCATCGACTGGAGATGTGCAAATGTATCACCAAATCACAAAGAGGGTTCAAAAGGTGACACAGATAACTATAGACCTGTTATTTTAACTTGTGTTCCGGGGAAAATAATGGAATCACTGGTTAAAGAAGCATTGCAGGATCATCTAGACAAGTCTGCAGTAATAGTTAAGACACAAAATGGGTTTGTTAAAGGAAGATCTTGCCAGACAAATTTGATTGGATACTATAATGTGGAACTGAATTCCAAAAATAATTCTGATACCATATACTTGGATTTCAGGAAAGCTTTTGATACTGTTGCACATGGAAGACTGCTATACAAATTGGAGAGGTATGGCATTAAGGGTAAGTTGCTACAATGGATAAAGAGATGGTTGAGTGGGAGACGACAGAGAGTGGTAATCAATGGGGACTGCTCTTCGTGGACAAATGTTATTGGTAGAGAGTTCCCCAGGGTTCGGTGTTGGGCCCATTGTTTGTTTTGATTCATCAGTGATATTGATGAAGGTATATCAGATTTAATGTCCAAGTTTGCAGATGATACAATGGTTGGCAGGGCTGTTAACGACAGTAAAGGCAGTACGTTGTTCCAACTGGATCTAGATAAGTTGGGCAAATGGGCTGAAAAGTGGCAACTGAAGTTTAACATTGACAAATGCAAAGTACTGCCTATGCTTAGCAATAACCGAAGAGAAACGTACCAACTCTTTGGTACTACACTCAGGGAAGTGGAAAGTGAAAAAGACCTGGGGGAAATTGTGCAGTCAAATATGAAGTTAACTGAGCATTTCAGAGGGGGTGCCAGGGCATTTTATAGAGTCTTGTCAATGATATATAGGATTTTTTCTAGCAGCGACAGGGAGGTGATCATCCCGTTATACAAGGCAATGATCAGGCCACACCTAGAGTACTGTGTACAGGTCTGGAGGCCTCATTTTAGGAAGGATGTAGAGTTGCTAGAACAAGTACAAAGAAGGGCAACAAGATTGGTGATGGGAACAAAGGGGTGATCTTACCAAGAAAGGCTTAAGTACTGCAAATTGCAGCTCCTGGAGAATACGCCCCTGTGAGGTGCTTTGATTGAGTTGTATAAGGTCTTGAATGGGTTGAGCAAGTTGAATGCTAATGGGATTCTTCCTCTTGCTTAGATTAAGAACCTGAGAGGGGGGGGGCACAGATTAAAATTGAGGAATGACAGTTGTAGAATAGATGTGCGGAAATTTGCCTTTAGCCAGTGGGTAGTTGATTGGTGGAACAGACTTCCATCTTTTGTTGTGGAAGTTGATAGCCTATATAAATGTAAGGCTGAGCTGGTCAGGCATTTGGAACTAATTTTGCTTTCTTTCAGGATTATTGTATAAAAGTATTCGATAAATGGAAACAATTGTCTGTATCAATTCATGTTGCTTAAAATTGCAGTTTCATGATACTGTATATATATAGGCAGTTCTCGCTTTACGAGTTTTTTTTTTTCAAGTATCGACAAAATTGAAAATATGAGCATTAATTGCAAAAAAATATTGTTAAACATTCATAAATACCGCATTTCAAACCACGCGTGTGGCTATACAATATAGTGTACCCAGCTTTGCGATATTAATCCATTCCAGAGAAACCATCGTATGGTGAAAATGTCGTAATGTGAACCCAATAACACATTGTTTTTTAGTAATTCGTTCCACGACTTCGGAAGTTGAAAATTTCGCTTTATAACTCTCTAAAAGTGCAAATTGTATTAGTTACCAATTCAAATCACTAAAATGCACTACACTTTCCAATGCAAGAACCAATTTTGAATGCCTTTGTGACATTTTTCTAAAGCACATTTCTGGAGGTCACTATGATAAAACAAAAACAATTTGCACTTTCTGGTTTATTGGGTTTTCTGTTACTGCAATTATAAACGGGTAGTAAACTCGACGTTATTGCATTTGCGAAAATACCGATAGCTGGAATTGTGTGGTTTTTTGCGTTATTATGGTGAAATGTGTTCCACCTTTACTGAAATCTTCAATCGTATAAAAAAAACATAAATAAATTTTCAGAATCTTCTCTTCATTCCTTTTTATTTCAGCTTCGTAAACTTGTTACTCCGCGCAAATCGTTGCAATTTGTGCGTTCCGTTAAAAAATGCTTATGCATGCTATTGAAATTTACAAAGAAAATAGAAGGTTATTTTGGAAACAAACGCCTCTTGAAGCATTTCTGAAGAAGACGACTCCTTTTGCAACAAACCAACGAGTGCCGACCCAGTAATCATCGAGTGTGCATTTAGTCGATGATGAAGAATAAACATTCTTTAAAATTTGTAAGTCATAAATAATTTCTTTATTATTATAATTTGCTTGATTTTATAGGCTACGTTTTAATTTCTTTGGCTAAATCAATCATTGTTTAAACATAAACTAATTAGATAATTTCATTGTTGAGAACGTAACTCCTATTTTTAACATTATTTCTATGGGAAATAATTCCCGCTTTACGAGTGCGCGCTAGGAACGAATTAATTCGTAAAGTCGAGAACTACCTGTATATATATATATATATATATATATATTTTTTTTTTTTTTTTTCTCCCCTTAGACTGATTGGGTGTCTGTCTGGGAGAATTCCCCCTCCCCCAGATTGATGACTATTAGGTAGGTAGTCATAATGTTTTGGCTCGTTGGTGTATACTTGCAGGTACACCAATACTAGGAGTATAGTAAATAAATCTGATGAAGGTCAAGACATGAAACATCAAAGTCAGGTATTGTTGGGATATCAGAGATGTGGTGTCACAATGGAATAAGGAATGCAGAATTGGAATTTGGGGAAGTACAATGTGTAAAGCAAGGACAGACAGGATAGAAAGGGAGGAGGGGTCATGCTGTTAGTTCAGAAACACATAAAATCTAAGGAAGTGCATCCGGTTAACACTGGTGAACAGTGCAGCGTTGAGCGAGTTTGGTGTGACATAAGCACTGGAAAACCGAGTTGAGAGTAGCAATGTGTTGCAGTCCTAATGACTCTGATGAGTACAACGAACAACTGTACAGAGAAATAGTAAGTAAGTAAGTAAAGTGCAGTCATTATCAACCCACTTCAGGATGGAAGCCTCCTCAACAATTCATGCTGAGGGAAATTGACCATAATCTGCCACGCTGGTCCAGTGCGGGTTGGCAGATCGACCGTATTCAGCAGTCAGGGGCTTGAACCCCAGTCTACTCAAAGAGCGCGTGCTACTGCACTCCCGCTCCTGACCACTCGGCTACGGAGAGGCCAGTAAATCAGATTGTCTTATAATGGCGGATTTTAACTTCCCAGATATAGACTGCAACTTATGGGTTGGTCACTCACACACTAGCAAGACTTTTGTAGATTTATTGGGTGATTGTTTTCTGCAGCAGCATGTTTGAGATGCAACCATCGGGACTAATACTCTTGATCTGATTATCAGCAGTGCTTCTTCATGCATTAAGAATTTGCAGATAAAGGAACCACTAGGTGGCAGTGATCACAGTGTACTGATGTGCGATTTACTGAAAGATGTAACTACCATCGGGGGCATTCCTATAGTATGTGGCGCCTGGGTGCCAATAGCAATTTGGTACCCCCCCCCCTCTTTAAAATTTTCTTCATCCGTGTATGCAAGTTTCAGGTTTTCAGGCGTCCCTTGAACGTTGTCTCCTGGGTGCAGTGCACCCCTTGCACCCTCGGGACAGCCCTTTCCTGAGCAGGAGTTAAGAGAAGGGTTTTTGCTTTCGTAATGGTGACTACAGTGGTCTCAACAGTTTTTAAATTCTATACAGTGGGACCAACTGATGATGTTGTCAACAGCAAATTCATAATGGGAAGCTTTCATGGATGCTTTTCATACCAACTTGGACGCTGTTCATACCAACTAAAAAATACTGTTCAAGGTTTAGGCCTAAATGGAAGTCAGATGAATTAAAGAGACTTGTGTCAGGAAAAAAAAAATGCATGGGACGTTTATAAATTATCAGGAGACGCCGATGTCTGTGGTAGATATGTTTTTGTTGTTGTTGTTTTAGGAGCATTAGCAACTAAAGCCATATTGCTCCGGCGATATGCGGTGGTCATTCCCTGACCTTTCCGCATCCTCCGTATTTGGTGGTCACAGGCTCGAACCCCGGTCTAATGTGGTTGATATAAAATAGTCTGTAATCAAGTGACAACGCAGGTTAGTAAAGCAAATGCAGATTACGCGAAATATTTGGCAAAGGATGCAAAGAAAAACAGTAAAGACTTCTTTACTTACGTAAACTCTAGAAGGAAGGGAATGAATTAGATTGGTCCACTTTATATCGATGGTTCAAATGTTGATGATTCTGCCCAGGTAGCTCAAAAACTGAATGAATATTTTGCATCTATATTTACACATGAGGAGTTATTCAGAGAGGGGAATGCCAGAAGTTTATCAAACTCTCGCAAGGAACTATATAATTATGTAATAACAGAGCAAAGTGGAGGAGAATTTGTTAAAGTTAAACATAAGGAAGGCACCTGGGGTCGATGGGATCTATCCAGTTATATTAAAGGAGGCATCAAAGGAAGTAAGCAGGCCCATTGCCATGATTATGAGGGCATCCTTAAACTCAGTGAAGGTTCCCACAGACTGGTGACGTGCAAATGTTTCCCCAGTTCACAAAGGCGGATCGGAAGGTGGTTCGAGTAATTACAGATCTGTCAGTTTAACTTCTGTTCGGGGGAAAATAATGGAGTCTCTGGTTAAAGAAGCACTGCTGGATCATCTCGACAAGACTGCATTTATAGTTCAAACACAGCATTGGTTTGAAAAGGGAAATTATTGTCTGACTAATTTGATGGGATACTATGATGTGGTCACAAAGTAAGTGGATGCAAAAAAAATATTTTTTATATCGTATACTTGAATTTGATATACTTGAACAATAAATTTTGGTTCATATCTTGTTACGGGCATGAAAGAAAGTTTATAGATTTTTGGGTGCTATACACGGTAATAAGATTGGAAATCTTATTTCCGTGTTTAGTATACTCCAAACTACTCATTTCGAAAACAGGGTTGTTTCTTGTTTTCGAAAAGAGTAGTTTTTAATATTTATACAAGGTTTTTTTTTATATGGCAGTAAGATGTAGCTACGAACGTAACTGTATCAACGATGGTCTGCGCTGGTAGCAGTGTCACCGTTCTCTCTACACATGTTGGAAAAGGCGAGGGTTCGAATACCGTCGATGACGAAAGGAACTTTAATTGGCTTTTTTTCACTACGTGGTTGAGATAGTCGGTCTCAGGCGTAGATAGCAAAGTTTTCTACCCCAGAAACTGGGGTTTTTTCGTCCAGCAAAACAGGCAAATCGACCAGAGAACCCACGCAATTTATAGACACAAGTACGGGTTTACATATTAAATTTCGGGTAACCCTAATGCAATAATTTGATAATTTTTTTTGTATCAAATACAACACCTTTTCGCCTTTCGTTTGTATTCAGCTTCGGGAGCAATCGTTTTCGCTATCCAAGAATATTACCCCAGGGGCCCAAATCTGGTGAGTATAGGCTTGGCAAACCCAGGGTCCTTAGCTGGATATCATCATTCTTCTCTTTCTTGGTGATGCCTTTCCACTTCTCTCTCTCTCTCTCTCTCTCTCTCTCTCTCTCTCTCTCTCTCTCTCTCTCTCTCTCTCTCTCTCACACATAGGGGGTAACTCGGGAATTTTTTTTTTTTTTTTTTTGGCTTATGTAGCATAAGCCTCAGGCTTCCTTGTAAAAGTAAAAAGTAAAGTGCAACCATTATCAACCCACTGCAGGATGGAAGCCTCCTCAACAATTCATGTTGAGGGAAGTGGACCATAATCTGCCTCGCTGGTCCAGTGCGGGTTGACAGTTCGACCGTATTCAGCAGTCAGGGGCTTGAAGCCCGGTCTACTCAAAGAGCGTGTGCTACTGCACTCCCGCTCCTGCCCACTCGGCTATGGAAGCCTCTTGGCTTCCTTGTACCATATGGCTAATAATAATAATAATAAATAATCGCTTAACACGGCAGCACTTCATTTGCTTTTGCATCTTTATTCCATCGCTGCGATATCTTAATGGAAGCGCTCACCATGTTCGTCGCTGACGGGGCCTCAGTTTGGCACGAAGAAATCCAGCTGTGAATGAAAGAAATGCATCTTCAATGATATGTTACACCCCAATTTTCCGTAAGAAACAATGAGATCTTCCAAAAGCTGTCTGTAGTTGCCACCTTTAACATTTCCTAGAAAACCAGTCGAACATTTTGAAAGGCTTTCCACGTTAATTTCTCACTATCACTAAGGGCACATTCGAACTGTTCGTCTTTGAAAAGTTGCCTTATTTGTGGACCAATGAATACGCTTGTTTAATCTACTTTGTACTAAATCTTGGAATTTTCTCTTGCAAGTATGTTAATGTAAGACCCTTCACTTTCAAAGCCTTCACAAAACTTTTCATGAGACCGAGTTTGATGTGGAGTGGTGGAAGCAAATCTTTATTTGGATCTACCAGAGTTTCAAATACTAGTTTCTTCATTCCAGGTGTTTATGATTTTCGTTGAGGCCAACTCCTCTTCTCGTAGTGCATATTCTTGGCAGGACTATCTCACTCGCAGAGAAAGCAACAATACTTAGTGTAACCCGTTTGTAATCCTAATAAAATGCCGATTTCCTTTAAATCACGACATATCAGCCACTCATACTTCTCATAGTGTACACTTAAGAGGATGTTCTTCATGTTTGCGTAAATTTCTTTTTTGTGGACGGCATACGGAGGTCTTCTTCAATTTCTTTGCCCACAGGCAGTTTCAGGGCTCATTCACGCCATTTTACTCTGTCCTGTGCTTTCCTTTTAATTTCTGCATAATTTCCTCTTCCCATCAAATCCTCAATTCAATTCTCCTTCTCCCAACAGCTCTCTTCCCACACATCTTCCCCTATCACTTTTCTCAGTATGCTTTCTCTTCTCAAAACATGTCCTATAAAGTTCTTTTATCTTAGGACTTTTACTAACTTTCTCTTTTCTCCTACTTTCCTCAAAACTTCCTCATTACTCACTCTGTCCATCCATTTCACCCTTTCCATTTTCCTCCACACCCACATCTCGAAAGCTTCTAGACGTCTGATCTCCTCTCTTCCCAGTGTCCATATCTTTGAGTCATAAAGTACAACAGTCCATATTAATGTTTTCACCATATGCTTTCTTGATTCCTTCTTGAAACTTCTTCTCAATAGTTCTTTTCTATTTCTAAATGCCTTTTTGCCCATTGCAATTCTTGTTAATCTTCTCTGTACTAAGTCTTGGAATTTTCGCTTTCAAGAATGTGAATGCAGGAACGTTCACTTATGCTCCCTATACGCAAGGTAAGGGGAGCATATTTACATTGTATAATAACACAGCCTTAAGGCTAACCCTAGAAGTGTCTATAAATGGTCGCCATTCTTCGGGAATCTACCACATGTTTATTGCTGCCATTAACATCCTTAAAAACAGTGAGTTCACCTTCTGTTTGATAGAATTCATCATAATCTTTGTTTCGAATACGAAGTATTTTCACTTTTACAGAATGATCTGGAAGATTCCACTGTTGTAGCCTCGAGACGAAAAGCTCTGCCTTATGTTTCAGCAGTTCGAGATCCCTGATCAGGTCATTACGCTCACTTTCTGTGATCTTTTGTGGCAGAAGCATAAAGGTTTGGACAAAATGGTGTAACCCTTGACGTAGACGGCTGCTGTACTTCTTCGTGTATATATTAAGTTGATATTCATCGTCATCAGAGTGTACATAAAAATGGTCAGTTAGTTCGGGAATAGGTAATATTTCACCGTGAGCCGCGGAACAAATTACAGATGGTATATTTGGGTAAGTCACTGACCATTTTTTCTTCATTGTCATTCCTTTTCTAATAGGAGGCAATGTGTGACGTGTTTGTTGGTTTCCTCCATATCAACGGCGCTGCAAAACCATAAAACGTCCCTTTCGATTCACGCGTTGAGTTTTGATGAATAGTTAGTGCAGCATATGTGTGGAGCCCTGGTCTTGTC
This sequence comes from Mastigoproctus giganteus, assembly GCF_048544385.1. Lineage (NCBI taxonomy): Eukaryota > Metazoa > Arthropoda > Arachnida > Uropygi > Thelyphonidae > Mastigoproctus > Mastigoproctus giganteus. The sequence continues at coordinate 140,402,675 of NC_143580.1, forward strand.
TTTGTTGTCTACGTTTCACCCAAAGTACAAAAAGTAGGCCATTTTTATAACTCGAGTTAAGGGATGTTTCTTGAACCTAACATGACTTATCCACATACGTAAGAGAAGTCATACACACAATACGGAGCATATTAATCTTACACGACACAAATACTGCGCAAACACTAAGAATCTCACAGAGAACAACCTGAAATTTGATTGGAACATTTGAGTGACAACAACTTATCACGTGACGCAGAACGAGGAGACAGTTGCCAGTCACCGGATATGAGGATGGTGTACTGAAACTGGAGTGTTGCAATGCGTTTTGCTGAGAGCCGTAGCTGAAAATGTAGAGCAACTCTCTAATATGAGACCCAACTGTAACTCGAAAAAGGTAGCCAATCGACAAATTTTAATGCGGTTTTCGTGTTGAGCAGCATCAAATTAGTCAAGATTGGGAATTTTACTTGAACAACAAATTTTCGTACAATTTTACGTGTTGACTAGTTTTATCCGCAGTGATTGTATGTGCATCAAGAATTTGCAGATAAAGGAACCACTAGGTGGCAGTGATCACATTGTACTGATGTGGGATTTACTCAAAGATGTAAATACGATCAGGAATAAAGGGAAGAGTTTTTGCTTTTGTAAAGTTGATTACAGTGGTGTGAGGCAGTTTTTAAATTCTATAAAGTGGGACCAACTGATGTTACCAACAACAAATTCTGAATGGAAAGCGTTCAAGTGATTAATCTAGTGGAGGCCACTAGGCTCCTCCTACTAACTAAGAAATACTGTTCAAGGTTTAGGCCTAAATGGATGTCAGATGAACTAATGAGACTCGTGGCAGATAAGAAAAATGCATGGGATGCATATAAATTATCAGGCAACACAGATGCCTGTAGCATACATAAGCCTGTAATCAAGTGACAACTGAGGTTAGGCAAGCAAAAGGAGATTACGGGAACCAAGGGCTCACATCTTGCGAGTATGGGCTTGGCACACCTAGAGTCCTGAGCTGGAGATCATAATTCTTCTCTCTCTCTCTCTCTCATACTCAAATTTTTTTTTGGCTACTCTAGCATAAGCTTCAGGCTTCCTTGCACCATATGGCTCATAATAATAATAATAATCTTTAGCAAAGGATGCAAAGAAAAGCAGTAAAAAAAAAGGATGCAAAGAAAAGCTTTACATACGTTATCTCTAGAAGGAAGGGAATGAATCAGATTGGTCCACTTGATATCGATGTTTCGAATGTTGATGATTCTGCTCAGGTAGCTGACAAACTGAATGAGTATTTTGCATCTATATTTACACATGAGAAGTTATTCAGGGAGGAAAATGCCATAATGTATCAACCACTGGCAGGGAGCTAAATAACTTTGTAATGACTGAAAGCAAAGTGGAGGAGAATTTGCTAAAGTTAAACATAAAGAAGGCACCTGGGATGGATGGGATCTATCCAGTTATATTAAAGGAGCCATCAAAGGAAGTAGGCAGGCCCATAGCCAGGATTATGAAGATATCCTTGAACTCAGTGAAGGCCCCCACGGACTGGAGATGTGCAAATGTGTGTCCAATTTAAAAATGGGGATCAAAGAGTGACACCAGTAATTTCACACCTACTAGTTTAACTTCTGTTCTGGGGAAAATAACGGAGTAAAGGAGCCTTGCAGGATCATCTATTCAAGACTGCAGTAATAATTCAGGCACAGTATGGGTTTGTTAACGGGAAGTCTTGTCTGAAATTTGATTGGATTCTATGATGTGGTCAGAAAGGAACTGGATGCGATAAATAATTTTGGTATCATATACTTGGATTTCAGGAAAGCTTTTTATAGCGCTGGACATTGAAGACTACTGTACAAATTGGAGAGTATGGCATTAAAGGTAAATCACTATAATGGATAAAAGGATAGTTGAGTGGGAGAAGACAGAGCGTGGTTATCAATGGACACTGCTTAATGCTTATCAGGCTTAATATTGAAATTTTCAGATGACACAAAGGTTAGCAGGGTTGTTAATGGCAGCATGCTGCTGCAATAGGATCTAGAAAAATTGGGAAGACAGGCTGAGAAATGGCGACTGAAATTTAACATTGGCAAATGCATAGTACTGCATATGGGTAGCAGTAACCCCAGAGAAACGTACCAAATGGTTGGTAGGGAATGAAAAAGACGAGGGAGGGGGGAATTGTGCACTCAGATATGAAATTTTTTGAGCAGTGCAGATGGGCTATCAGAGTAGGTTATTTAATCTTGTCAATGATATGCAGGAGTTTTCTACTAGTGAGAAGTTGGTGATTACCCATTTGTATAAGGTTATGGTCATGCCACGCCTTGAGTACTGCGTACAGGACTGGAGGCCTCATTTTTGGAAGGATATGTAGTTGCTAGAACGAGTGCAGAGAAGGGCAAAGAGATGGATGAGGGGAACGATGGGGTTCTCCTACCAAGAAAGGATTATTTTCTGAAAATTGCAGCGTCTGGAGACTAGGCGCCTGCGAGGTGAACTGATTGAGGTGTATAAGGCTTTGAATGGTTTGAGCAAGCTTACTTCTGATGGGATTCTTCCTTTTGAATTTGAATTTATGCCCCCTCTGTTACGCAACAGAGGGGGCATAAATTCAAATCGAGGAAAGTCCGTTGTAGAATAGATGTGCGGAAATTAGCCTTTGCTAGCTGGAGGTTGATTGTTGAAACAAGCTTTTGTTGGTCATTATGGAAGTTGATAGCTTACATAAGTTCCAGGAAGAACTGGACAAACTTTTAGAGTGAATGGCTCTCTTGCATCTTATGCCTCTACTAATGTTAATGCTAATTAACTATTTCTGATTTTTTTATTTCTTTATGTTTATATGTATTTTTTTTTTTAAATTAGATATAATATTTGTAGATATAAACGAATATTTGTAACTTTCTTTTTCGTTGATATTTTTGTTTTGCCATATTCATTTTATTATTTAAATTATTTTATTAATAAATATATGTGCATCGTATATTGTTGCAATTGTAATTTTTATAAATTCACAATGATTCTCTGCCTGCGTATAATGGGGGCGTATTTATATTACTTTTGCCCCAGGCATCGAATTCCCAGTTCCGTCACTACTTGAGGGAATTTATTATATATTTAAATTCGAGTCATACATTTCTTTGGGTGTTTCGATTTCTTTTTTAACTTGTTGCATTATTTCTAATGGCACTTTTGGCTTAATTCAAAGCTTCACTTAAACCTAAAGAGTTGATGTCGTAATGCAGTAGCAGCAACGCATGGACTTTCGTGACATAGCCGTCTTTCTAGATTTCTGATGACATCTCATAGTGCACACAAGTGCGTGTTTAGAATCAGCCTCGGTTTTAATAAGTTTATTTATCATAAAGAAATATCAAATGTTCGTAGTTGCACAAATGACGGAAGTGAATTTTAACACCACGCACACGTACAAGAGGTCAGAATTAGGAGCGGACCAACAGAAAACACAGCGCACTTAACCACGATGGGTCTGTCAAGTAAACGCTTACCGGTATAACAAATATGTAAAAAAAAAATTAAAATTTAAATGTTCCGTATTTTATTTCGGACCCTATTCAGTTTTCTTGCTTTTTGTGGACATATCAAAGAAAATAAATAAATAAAAATTGTTCTTTTATTCTCAATGCTTTCACGATCACCGCCACTCTAATGGTCGTAAAGTCATTGGTTCTCATTTTTGCAGTTTGAATGTAGCTTCAAGCCCTGAAGATGTCTTTATTAGCTACAAGGAATTATATTTTTCTAATTTGTGTGTGAAAAAATACACTAAATAATGTATTAAGTTCATGGTGGTTTTGGCTATATGCAACATCTGTGCATAATAATGTAACTGGAAGTTGTAACATTTGTAGCAAAATTTTATAAAGCTGTGGACCGAGAAGAGCCCAAATCAGTCCACCTGCAATAAAGAAAGAATTTCCTAAGAGGTATGATTGTTGGTGTGCGTTTAGTAGGTGCTACAGCAGAGAGAACGGCTGCCCTTGTTGAATGTTAAAAGGCTTTGAAGTTTTTCGAGGCTTTAACGATTTCAGAAAACTTGCGGAAACAATCCGTGACAGGCGTAACTGCTGCCGAAAATGAAAAGTGACAGAGCAAGGGAGCTTGCTCTGTCACTTGGGAGCAAGGGAGCTTGCTCTGTCACTTGGGAGCAAGGAACCTCGACGGCTGGAAGCTGGTTATCAAACTGATTAAGAGTAATCGTTGCCAAACGTGCTCCAAAAATAACCCCAGTAGGAAAATCGGAAAGAACATCTAAAAAAAAAATAAATTTTCTGTTTATACTCCGGGACGACCAAACGGTTAGAGGAGTTTACAAGATACACAGAATACAAGAAATAGCACCGTATTCAGCAGTCACGGTGCTTGAACCCCGGTCACTCAAAGCACGTGTGCTTATGCACCCGCGCGCCTGACCACTAGGCTATGGCGGCCCACTTGTCTTTCCCATGAACGGATCAACTAATAGGTTCCAGGGAAGCGTACAGTATCTGATACGAAGGAGCTTGGGGTCACACTGTCTGGCCCCAAACTCCTTACATTTGCAAATTTACGATTAATTATCTGTTGACGCCAGTTGTAAAAAGTTTCTAATTTTTTATGGCTAGCGGGTGTAATAACACTGTCAATGACAGCATACATTTCTCAGCAGATAACGGTGTTCATTAAAACATTTTGCTCCAAAGTAGGACCAATGTAATTTTCTTTGCTTCTTTGAATGCTTGAGATAAATGGAACTGTCTCGGCTGCCGTAGCCGAGTAGTCAGCGAAAGATATTTAGTGCACATGATTTGTTGCATTGTAATAGAGTTTTAGGAGCATCAGCGACTAAGGCCATATTGCTCTATATATACTGTCTGTAAATTGCGTGTATCCTGCGGTTGATTTTCTGTTTGCTGTACGAAAAACCCGAGTTTACGAGAGGAAGAACTATGCAACCCTTGCCTGAGATCGACTGACTCAGCCAAGTTGTGAAAGAGGCACATAAAAATCCTTCAAGTCATTGATGGGACTCGAACTCTGGTCTTTTCTACCCAGTATAAGGAGGACGGCGATTCTACCGACTGTGCTACCCACGAGGCCGCACGTGATTTGATATTAAATACAGCGCTATTTCTTGTATTCTTCTTGTGAACTCCTCTAAAATGTGGTCGTCGCGGAGTATTGACAGAAAATTTTATTTTATTTTCATTACTCAAAGTTTGGTCCGAATGTGACAGATGGTATTTCAGTTGTTGGCGAACTACCAGAAAGTGTTTTAGATTATTTTGTATCTTCAAATTGATTTTCTTCCAGTGAATTGTCAACTATAAATCACATGCTGGTCAGCAACGCTGCTTTTAGTTTCTAACTGAACTCGGAACCCAGAGGCGGATTTAACGGCGGGCGCACCGGGCGCGCGCCCTGGGCCCCGACTTCTGAAGGGCCCACGCAAAACCCCAACAAATTAGTTGAACATATTAGTTCAAAACTTTGTGATTATTATTATGCTATTATTAATTATATTATACATACATTATATTCAAATTTTATTGGAAATAAAACATTAATAGCACATAATATTTTTTATTTATTTAAAAAATTGGTTAACATGTATTTTTATTTTCCCTGTCTCTCTCTTTTTTTTAAGGGGCCCAATATTTTCTTCTGCGCCCGGGGCCTCAACAGACCTTAATCCGCTCCTGTCGGAACCGTACCTTAAACGTTTAGTTTGAACAGTTGTGCTACTGATTGTGACAAAAATATGAAATTACATGAAGAAATCACGACTGCAAAATATGTTCACCGGATTCCGCAGCTTTTTCTACGTTAAAATTAATTTATAAAATAATTTAAGATGTTTGTCACTTTGCATTGTTTGAATAATACCTGTGATTGTAGGGACAACTGAAATAATTAAAAAATATCTGGTCTTCTATAACTCAAGAACGACCAAGAGGCCTGTCACTGTTTTCAGATGAACATAGGATCATTAGTAATTCCGCTGGTACGACGGTAGAGATTATTTCACATCATTAAAACCTAGAAATACAATTTTAAAGTGAAGTAAGTGTTGTTCTTATGCGAATTTATCATATGCAATTGACGCCGCTTATTGTGATCACTCCAGGACTCAGCTAAACTAATAACAATAACCAAAGAAAGAAGAATGTCACTGTTCAGCATTGTTTATTGATCGACAGCGTCAACGTGTATAGGAACAGAAAGAAAACATTAAATAAAGCAAAATAAAATACATTAATTTGACTGTCTACTATTTCTTCTAGAAAGATATCAATAAAAATGAAACTATCATAGCGTTTCTGGAAATCCATACTAACCATTAAAAACAGACAGAAAATATTAAAAATTTGAAAATAAGCAAAAAAAATAGAAAATAAGAAAAAAAAAGGTTAATGGTCTGCTGTAAAATTCTCATTGGTAGGAGTACAGTTACAGTACTTTCTCGGACGAAGTGATGACACCGACAATCATACGAACTGCACAAAGCAACAGCAGTAACTGGACAGGCATTGTGTCAGAGTTCGAGAACAAATCGCGATGTTACGTAATCGCTTTCACTGCACCAGGGCTGTGTCGAGCCATTTCAGTACCTGAGGCAAGAATGAAAAATTGCGCCCTATTATTAATCATGGCAACGTTGGCAATTATTTAATCTTTCTTTTGGCGTCCCTTTCAACTTTTAATCTGAGACGAGAGCCTCGTCGCCTCACCCTCGGCACGGCTCTGCACTGCGCGTGCTTAAACCTCAATAATAAAAAAATAATAAATAAAATTGAATTAAATTTTTTTTTAAAATTTTATTATATGGAGAACCATATAATACATTTATTATATGGTGGCGGAAGTCTGTAAATAACTGAATTTTGATGGTCCGCTTTTTAGTTAATTTAGTAAGGATAATGGCTCTCAAACTAAGCACGTTTGGTATCAGCGGATAGCTCTCTTCTTCAACTACTGAAACAAATACCAACAGAAGACTAAAGTAAGCAGGTAAATCTTATTTTTAAGATTAAAACGCGAATAGCTGATCGGACATTTCCAGTATAGCTTAATTGCAATATGTCCGCCCACCGAGGCAGCAGACCACACTAAGTCACTACAAGGTCATACACGTACACCCTGCTGATTCCCCTACCCTAATAGATATTGCTATTAGTGCAGCTGGGCTGAAAGGCTTTAGAATAGTTTCAGCATCCCACCTTCTGTTTGCCCGCAGGAAATTAAATACCTTAAAAGCAAAATTGCGACATGTCTAACTTAGACAGAATGGATAGATCTGGATCAGAAGTAACTGAACAAACATGTAGCTTATGCCAAAAAGTAAACAAGTATACTATTAAATGCATAGATTGTAAGGCAGTTATTGGGAGATGTTACTCTTCAGTTGACATATCTCGCCTGAACCGAAGTAGAAAGAAAAAATTTCTCTGTTCATCGTGTAAAACCAAGAGAGAGAGAATGATGGGAAAGAGCCAGGAAATATGACATCTAAGGAAGTGTCTAGCGAAGGCGAGTCAGGTGTCGACGACTGCAGTGATCCCGAGCCAACGGACTTCTAGCTGCTTTCGGATATGTGGAGAACGAAATGATATAATTAATGACACGATAATAGAAATCCTCGGGTGTGACGCATGCCCAGATGACTGTGAAAATCAGAGACGTGATACAAGAACCCAGGACGGTGATAGAAATTCAGACTTCCCAGTACAGGCTGATGCAAAAAGACTAGAGTCTGAGGCAACGGAGGAAAATGAACTCTACAACTCGGAACCGACCATTAACAGACACGAATATCACTTAACAGAACTCCTCTCTCTGATGTACAAGGCCCTGCGGGAGATCCAGGAGGAGAACGACGAACTAAGGAAGCAAAATATTAAAATTATTACGAGTCAAAAATTAATGGAGGAAAAATTAAATACAGTACTGGCGCAATTACAATTAATAGATAGAAGAAATGACAAACACAATGCAGAATTCACTATAAAGAAACAGCAAAATAGGGCAATAAACAATGATGTAGACGCGATAAAGACAGAACAACATAAACGTATACAGAGTGATATAGAAGGAAAAAGAGAAAGAGTAATATCTTACATAACGAGGGTGGCGAGAAACTTAAGCGACAAAGAGTATCAGTAGCCAAAATATCCACCGAGAAAGACATCATGTCTAAGCCAGGAACAAGAACAGACCCTGCCAAAATTTCTCCTAACCCACTACCAACACAAAACCCAAAGACGACAGAAATAGATATTGGTCTCACTAGACAACCTACGTTCGCGCAAATTGCGGCCCTTTCCCCGAAATCACCGCAGAAAAACGCGTAAACTGAATCTGCCGCGTGGGTGCATTCCCACACACAGCAAACCACTTTACATAGCAATCCTGTAGGCTACAAGCATCAAAAAACATCACAGAGCACTGATGAGCACAACAGACCTGACACCGCAACGAAACGTTCGTTAGGACACAGTCAGAGACTAGCGGACAGATTCAACATAACCTCTGTACAAGAGGAAAAATATTTATCTCAAGACTCGATCCGCAGACGAAGCCAAATCTCATCAAAGAAATGTGCAACAGAAGAATAAGGATCGACGTAGAAGTTAAGAAAATTCGCACAAGACATCCGGCATACGCTTCTTTCGTAATCGCCTGCCCAGTAAGCAGTGAAAACCGTCTCTTGGACAGAAACATCTGGCCAGTAGGATCACTTGTGAAACCATGCAGAGAAAGGGCTGGGAAGCCCACATGTAGGAACAACGCAACGAACTTGCGAACTGTCCAATAGCAATCAGCAAACAACTCAGCTGACGAAAAAGAATTTAATGGGATCATTATTTTCCTGCAAAATGTAAGAAGTATTTCGAATAAGCTCCACACACTACAAAGTTTATTGCTTAACTCGGAGAGTGATTGCATATGTTTAGTAGAAACATGGCTCCAAAATAACAGGTACCTCGATGCCCTTGCGCACTCCTCGGGTTACTATTGCCTAGCAAATGGAAGAGAAAATAAGAGAAGAGGCGGGGTAATGATTCTGTTCAAAAAAGGATTCTCGGTAGTCAGCGAACATGAATCGCAAACGGAAAATTTCGAGGCTATTATTGACATCTTTGGAACAGAAATGAAGAGATTTCAATTATGTTTAATATATCTACCCCCAGTCTGCGCGGGTAGCACATTGGTATCGTCACCGTCCTCCCCACACCGGGTGGAAAAGGCCTGGGTTCGAATCCCGTCGATGACGCGAGGAACTTTAATGGGCTTTTTTTACTCCGTGGCTGAGTTAGTCGGTCTCAGGCATAGATAGCAAGGTTTTTCTCCCCAGTAACTGGGGTTTTTTCGTCCAGCAAAACAGGCAAATCGACCATAGAACATACGCAATTTACAGACGTGTTAATGTATTTAATTACGGGCAACCCTAAAATAATAATACATAATATATCTATCCCCAGAGCATACTAAAGAAAACAGAGCTGAGCTTTTTACGTGGCTTGCCTCAAACATGAGCGCGAAAACATATACAATAGTAATGGGGGACCTCAATATGCCGCTACCAAAACATCCGGAGGCAAAAAGTGAATTGGATGGTACAATGCAAGCCTTAAACATCAGTCAACTGAAAACACCAGCAACAAGAGGAACTCAGTGCCTGGACTTGATTTACTATAACACTTCAGATATAAGGTTGAAGGAGAACATCATGAAATTCGCGTCAGATCACCGACCACTCACATTTGAAGCCACATTAAGAAGACAACGAGACATCCGACAATCTGGTTGGCATTCGAAAAGTATAACAAAGGTAATCTTCTCAACAAAATATATTAAAAATGATGTAATTCTAAAACACCTTACCGAATACAACTGGCAAAACCTATACCTTTTGAGCACCTATGCTGCCTTAACAACACTCTCACAACCACTTTTACATAAAGCGCAAGAAGCAGCTTCTAAGGAACTAAAAGTGTCAGAGAGGGCAAACCCTTGGTTCAGCCCACAAGTAAAAATAATTTTCAAAAATAAACAAAAACTGTACAGGAAATGGAAAAGAACAGGACATCCAGAGGATCACATCCGGTACCAGCATGAAAGAACACGTTTCACAAAGCCTAAGAAACAGGCACACCTTGAAATGACTATAACAAAATTAAAAAGGGGCAAAAGAATTGCTAACAAAAAAAGTTACATGCATAAAATGACTGAGAAAACCTTTAAGGACTGAGCTGAAGCTAAATTCGGAACAGCCCTCAAGGAAAATCAAGTTAACAGTGAAGATAACATTAACAAAATGCAGGATGTACTCAAGAAAATTAAAGACATTATCAACACTGATCAAATTGTGACTAACAACGAAGAATTGAAGGAAATCAGTATCAGCAGAGACAACTTAAAAAGAGCAATCAACAGTCTCCCAAATAAAGTTACAATCGGGCCAGACAAATACCCACTTTTTATGATTAAAATCTGTAGCTGTTTCATCATCGATATATTATTACATCTATTTCAGAGAATAATGGTGGAAGAGAATTTCCCGAAGCTGTGGAAAAGCTATTACGTAAAACCTATCTTCAAAATAAAAAACCCTAAATCTGTTAAAAGACTTCAGACTAATCGCTGTTGGATGCTCTTTGCAAAAATATATTTGAAAAAACAATCCTGGACATCATTATTCAACATTGCTTCAAACACAGACCTGAATACCTGCATTCAGTACTTCCTCAGAGATCGACCATCACCAACCTCATAGGAACACTACTAAGGATCCAGCAAGCGCTAAATAACAAGCAGCAACTGGATGTTGTTTTTCTAGATGTGGTAGCCGCCTTCGACAACATATCCATCCCAGCTCTAATAGTTATTCTGAGGGACTACTCATTATGGGAAATGTCCTGCATATTTTAACGTACACTCTTCTGCACAGACAAATGACAATAACAAACGGGAATGTGTGCGCTACGTACCAAGTCGATAAAGGAATCCCACAAGGCAGTGTATTGTCCTCCACACTCTTTGCCATAGCTCTCAAACCCTTCTTAGCTCAAAACAGGAAGAAATTCATCATATATGCGGACGATATGAAATTTTTTATTACCTCAGAAGACCAAAAATCTGCCAGCTACTGCAACCAAGTGGCCAACACCAAAATAAAAGAACTACAAAAATACCTTGACTCTATCGGGCTACACCTAAATGAAGACAAGACTGCGCAAATGACCTTCACAAATAAAATAAATCCGAACAAATTAAGAATATACGTGAACGACATCCTTGTCCAAAAGGTTCAGTCATATGTTGACCTTGGACTCAAGTGGGACGAGGGACTGAACTTCCTTCCGCACTATGTTTACATCCGTAGGAAAACATACGCAGCGCTTTGGACAACCAGGCAGGAGCTAACCGGTATTAGAAACCCCAATTTAATGATTCAGTATATTAATAGATGTGTTCCCTATTCCTCTATACGCGTCGCAAATCTGGTCTTCAGCTCCCGAAAGCACTATCAAGGCTTTTCTAGGAATAGAATACTGGCTCTTGAGATGGCTGAACAGAATTTCAGCTAAGCCTTTTATCATCTCAAGAGGTATACTATACTCCAACCTAGAAGTCACTCCTTGGAGACAAACGATCATTACAAAGAATATAATGACACTTGCTCAGATCAAAAGCCCGAGAGTGGATAGTAACACCCGGAGAAAAAGAAAGACGAGTTGCAGGTAAGGAACAGCAACTCAAGCCCGCATTTACGCAGTTGGATAGTCTGGGAAGATTCTTTCCAGCAAACATTCTGAAGCTGTTTAATACCCTAAAAATCAACCCTGAAAAACTCTGCACAAGCAAAATATACAGAAAAGAAGTTCTCGAAAACTGCTACCTGCAGATACAGATGTAAGAAAAAATAAACAGCACTAAGAACCTCCATACAGTAGCTGACAGGAATCCCGACCTCATCTGGAAACACTCTCCTGGCTATGCCTCACCTACCCTACTCTACTCCCACAGAAGAAATAGACTGCTGAAAACAGTAAAATGAACATTTTACTCTGTATTATATTGTATTCTGTATACTGTTCTGCTGCGAATATCCGTGCTAATGTAAATATGGTGATGTTATGCTTTAAACGCAGTGGTATAAAATTTTTCTCGTTTATTTATTAAGTCTTAAGCAGATTACAAATTATTAATGTATCGTATAATTCTGATAATAAGTGCTACATGTATTAGTAACGAGTGTTACATATAATGTAAAATTGTATATAATATTATTCTCTGTTGCATAACAGAATATGTATCTACACCCCTCTAGTCAATGGCTGTAACCGGGTGTCTCCTAGGAGAAATAAAGATAATAATAATAATAATATATACAATACAAGGTGCCAGAACTAATAGAAGGAGGAAAGTAAGAAAGAGAAAAGAATAAGGTAATAAAGGAAAAGAATGTGAAGAACCTAAAACAATGTGTTGAATGCGGGTGAGTGACCGGGGGTAAGTTTCACTCCCGGTGGAATAAAATTCCGCCCCCGGTGAAAAACTAGTAATTTTTATTTTATAAAACACGATTTCAATAAATTTATGTCAAATAAACATAACATGAAAAATCAAATCAACTAATGTGGTACTTGTTAGGTGGTACACGGCGAAAATAAATCACTAAAATTCAAAATTCACGAAATTTTCAAAATAATAATAATTATTATTATTAATAATAGCCATATGATGGAAGGAAGCCTGAGGCTTATGCTGCACCAGGAAAAAAAAAAGTTGCCGAGTTACCCTGAGAGAGGGGGGGGGGGGAGAGAGAGAGAGAGAGAGAGAGAGAGAGAGAGAGAGAGAGAGAGAGAGTCAAAAGTAGAAGGGACTCACCAAAAAAGAGAAGAATGATGATATCCAGCTCAGGACCCTGGGTGTGCCAAGCCCATACTCACCAGATGTGAGCCCCGGGGTTAATTAAATGGACAATATTTCTAGCTGCACAAATTGTAACTAAAAGTCACTATTTCAAGTGTCCGCATTTTCGTTTTATGGTTTTCAGGTTCCCTGTATTTTCACACGAACCATCCCTTGATAGTGTTTAACACAAACAGTCTACTTGTAACTATACCGCATTGTTTGTATACCGCAAACAAGATTGAAGGCCGCGAATAGGTTCGCCTGAATTGATTCCTGACAGATGCTATTGTAATTGTAATTATAAAGTGTCCCGCGGCTTTCAGGGAGTGTCCGCAGCCATTAACTCAATCGTCAGCAATTTGGCTTTGTTTTTTTTTTTCACAGCAGGGGTCTACTTGTGGCTAATTCTACCTTTGTATACACAAACAAAAAGGTTTGGTTGCAGCCTATAAACAATATGCATCAGAGGTGGCTCGTTGGTAGGCACTGCAGAACTGCAACACCCCCAGCTTTTTAAATCTAAATGGTCAACAATAAGTTAACGGAGTTATATGAAATTTTGTGAAAAAAATGCATTAATATTTTTATATTAATATTTTTATTAACAGGTCCCGCATGTAATATACTCATTCTCTATTTTCAATAATCATTTCAATAATAAACGAACAAAAACCCGAGATCGTTTTCAACTTTGAAGTTTAACTGTAGGTGGCTGAGCTCTACCCAGTTCACATTTAGGCTCCAGTGGTTGAGTTAATGCTTAGTTGGCAGGTTCCCAATAAGAAATTTTAGAAGTCATGAAACGAGTCAAAGGAACTGCGGAGCGAGCAGTGTCGATTTCAACAGTGCACCAAACTTGAATGAAAAAGTTATTAATCAATTTTTAACAAATAAAAAGGGAAGAATGGATTTTATTTTTAAATAAAATTTCTATGATTATGATTAATAAAATAATAAATAATAACATTTCTAAAATACCCAAGTCTGTTAATGGTAAGTGCCCAGTTAATATTTTGTAGTATTTTTAACCTGCTTATTATTATTATTATTATTATTATTATTATTATTATTATTATTATTATTTCTCCCTGACTGGGGCTTCCACCACGTGACAGGTATTGCTACCAAGTACAGAGGGTGGTTTTTGTTATGCCTGGTGTTACTGTTGGTCGAGGAAATTTCTGACTATCCTAGAGGTGTTCAGGATTGCGACTTTCTGGAGTTCCTTGTAAGTGTTCGCTGGGAGACCTATTGCTGCTAGGCTGTTAGGTAGGGTATTTATCACCATACCTGTGGTTGACACAATGATCGGGATGATCGTTACTTGTTGCATATGCCACATTTCTTTGATCTCCTGTCTTAGTCCTGGTCGGGTACCACTATGTCAATCAGGTAGGTAGCCTTTTCCTTCTTGTCCACAAGGGTTATAACCGGTCTGTTTGCGGGATTGTCCTATCCGTTATTATGGCGTGGTCCCAGTACAGCTTATGGGTTCGGGTCTCTAGTACTGCCTGTGGTTCGTATTTGTAGTACGGTACACTTTTTTCTAACAACTGATATTTCCTTGCTAGTTTCTGAGGTATTATCCTGGCTACCTTGTCGTAACTATGAGTTTACTCAGAACCGGATAATCGCCTTGCATACCGCGGTGATGTGTTGGATCGTTTCTGAGGCCAGGTGGCATCGTCGATATGGGTCATCGAACACTCCGGGCTCCTTGGCGATGTATTTTCTATAGTTTCTGGTGTTGGTTAACTGGTCTTGAATGGCGAGCATAGATCCTTCAGTCTCTAGGAAGAGCGTCCCGCTTGTGAGCCATGCATTGGAAGCAATTTCATCTATGTGACCTTGATGGAGATTATTGTAATATCTGCCGTGGAGTGCCTTCTCTGCCCATCTTTCTAGCTTCGTTTGTGCCTCCTGGTTAGGAGGGGCTCCTCGCGTAGATTGAGTGGTGTATACCGCTTGTCTATCTTCCTTATGGCCTGGTGGAGTGCTGCTGCTGTGTGTTTCTGGAAGTGGTGCTGTGGTGGAGTGCTGCTGTGTGTTATTATTATTATTATAATATTAATTCTCCCTGATTGGGGGTTCCACCTCGTGACGGGTATTGCTACCAAGTCCACAGGGTGGTTGTGTTATGTCTAATGTTACTGTTGGTCGAGGAACTCTCTGACTATCCTACAGGTGTTCGGGATTGCGACTTTCTGGAGTTCCTTGTAGGTGTTCGCTGGGAGACCTATTGCTGCTAGGCTGATATGTACGGTCTTTGGTACTATACCTGTGGTTGACACGATGATCGGGATGGTCGTAACTTGTTGCATATGCCTCATCTCTTTGATCTCCTGTCTTAGGTTCGTGTACTTCCTGATTTTTTCCACATGGGTTTTCTGCAGGTTGCCAGTGTTGGGTACCACTATGTCAATCAGATAGGTGGCCTTTTCCTTCTTGTCCACAAGGGTTATGTCCGGTCTGTTGTGCGGGACTGTCCTATCCTATGGCGCGGTCCCATTACAGCTTGTGGGTTGGGTTCTCTAGTACTGCCTGGGTTTCGTACTTGTAGTACGGTACACTTTCTTCGATCAACTGGTATTTCCTTGCTAGCTTCTGACGTATTATTCTGGCTACCTGGTCGTGTCTATGAGTGTACTCAGATCACCTTGCATCCCGCAATGATGTGTTGGATCGTTACTGAGGCCAGGTGACTTCGTCCAAATGTGTCATCGAACACTCCGGGCTTCTTGGCGATATATTTTTGTAGTTCCTGGCGCTGATTACCTTGTCTTGAATGGCGAGCATGAATCCTTCATTCTCTTGGTGGAAGAGCGTCCCGTTCTTAAGCCATGAACTGGAAGCAATGTTATTTTTGTGATCTTGATGGAGATCATTGTAGAGTCTGCCATGAAGGAGTAAGTTAATACTGGAGCTACCCGAAGTCAGCAGTGGAGAGACTAACAATAGCTGGGGAAAGGGGGGAAGGAAGGGCCTGATAGAGCAACAGAAAACAGCGATAGTTAAACTGAAGGATTACTTCGAGAACAACACAGCACCATTCCACCAGGCCATAAGGAAGATAGATAAGTGGTACACCCCACTCAACCTAAGAGAAGAGCTCCCTCCCGCCCATACGGCACAAGAAAGGAAGCTAGAAAGATGGACAAAGATGACACTCAATGGCAGACACTACAATGACCTCCATCAAGACCACATCGACAAAATTGCTTCCAATGCATGACTTATGGGGAATAGCGGGGTGCTCTTTCGCGAGACTGAAAGTGTACCGTACTACAAGTACGACCCCAGGCATACTAGAGCCCCAACCCAAAAGCTGTACTGGGATCGCGCCATAATAATGGATAAGACCATCCCGCACAACAGACCGGACATAACCCTTGTAGGAAGATGGAAAAGGCTATCTACCTGATTGACATAGCGGTGCCAAACACTAGCAATTAGGAACTACACGAACCTGAGATATGATGTCAAGGAGATGTGGCATATGCAAGAAGTACCGACCATTCCATCATCGTGTTGACCACCGGTATACTAGCAACCTAGCAGCAATAGGTCTCCCAGAGAACACCTACAAGAAACTCCAGTTTCTTGTAGGTGTAAGTCGCAATCCTAAACACCTGTAGGATAGTCAGATAGTTCCTTGACCAACAGTAACATAAGACATTACAACCACACTGTGTACTTGGTAGCAGTATCCATCACGGAGTGGAATCCCCCATTCAAGGAGAAATAATATAAGAACAACAATAATAATAAGGAAATGAAGGCCTGCCTGACTGAAAAATACCATCATAGAGTCAGAAGCCTGCTGAAAGCAAAGCTGAACGTAGGAAACACAGTCAAAGCCATAAACACCTATGCAGCTCCAGTACTAACATGTACCTTCGGGGTTATAGATTGGACTAACACCGAGCTAGAGGATATCATGCAAAAGGTAAGGACAATGTTGACCAAGAGCCGTCAGTACTACCCGAAGTCATCAGTGGAGAGAGACTAACAATAGCTCGGAAAGAGGGAGGAAGGGGCCTGATAGAGCAACAAAAAACAGCGATAGTTAACCTGGATTAGCATTAGCATTAGTAGAGGCATTTGATGCAAGAAAGCAAGCTTATGCAGCATCAGCCAAAAAAAAAAAAAAAAAAAAACCCACTTCCACTTCACCCCTCTGTTCGTTCAAAATACCTGTCCAGCTGAGAACACCTGAGAACACCAGCTGATTACTTCGAGAACAATACAGCAGCACTCCAGCAAGCCATAAGGAAGATAGATAAGTGGTATACCCCACTAAATTTAAGCGAAGAACCCCTTCCCGCTCAGACGGCACAAGAAACGAAGCTAGAAAGATGGGCAAAGAAGACACTCCATGGCAGACACTACAATGACCTCCATTAAGATCACATCAATAACATTGCTTCCAACGCATGGCTGACAAGCGGGACACTCTTCCCCGAGACTGAAGGATTCATGCTGGCCATTCAAGACCAGGTAATCAACAAAAGAAACTGTAGATAATATATCGCAAAGGAGTCCGGAATGTCAGATGACACATGTCGACGAGCCACCTGGCCTCAGAAATGATCCAACACATCACCGCGGGGTGCAAGGTGATCACCCAGACTGAGTTCACTCATAGAGACGACCAGGTAGCCAGGATAATACATAAGAAGCTAACGAGGAAATACCAGTTGACCAAGGAAATTGTACCATACTACAAGTACGAACCCCAGGCAGTACTAGAGACCCGAACCCACAAGCTGTACTGGGACCGCGCCATAATAACGGACAGGACAATCCCGCACAACAGACTGGACATAACCTTTGTGGACTAGAAGGAAAAGGCTACCTATCTGATTGACATCGAGGTACCCAATACTGGCAACCTGCAGAAAAAACCTTGAAGATTTTTTCTGCAGGGAAAAAATGGGAAAAAAATCATGAAGTACACGAATCTAAGAAAGGAGATCCTATGGAAAATCAGACAGTTCCTCGACCAACAGTAACACCGGCCATTACAACCACACTATGTACTAGGTAGCAGTACCCGCTGCGGAGTGGAATCCCCCAATCGGGGAGAAATAATATAAGAGCAATAATAATAATAATAACATATACACACACACGGTGCTGTTTCTCGTATTCTCTGTGTCTCGTGAACTTCTCTGACCGTGAGGTCGTCTCAGCGTACAAACAGAAAAATTTATTAAGTTTATTTTATTTATACGGCGCAGTATGGTTTAAGACGCTGATGTGCCTAACACGGACTGTAAGATCTTACTTCTCTGTGGTGCCTAAAACCCTACAATATTATTCAATCTTTATGACGATGTATAGTTAGTTTATTCCTATTTAGATGTATTGCTCGAAATGGTAACAGACCCCTATTATTAATTTTGATGACATTGGATGGAATTCTTTCTCTATCTTTTCTTTTTTTCCCTTTTAAGTTTTTCCTCTTAACGTTTTCGTAGTCACAAAATTTTCATATAATCAATTCTAAAAATGCCGTAATTGATTATTTCGATTAAGACTATAATTGTGCCCATCACTAGTTACAAGCGTATAATCCATTAGCTGTGCTTTGTTAGAGTGGAGTGCCGTTTCTTAACAAAGAATCGGCTGTTAGAAATGCATTTTGATTATTTTTAATTTTTTGTTTTATATCATTTTTTCAAATATTTATGTGAGATTGAGAAACGAATTAAGTTACAAAGTTTAAGAGGGGTTAGGTGCGTCTTTCATTATGTAATATGGGGGAGGGGGTTTATGAGCCGAAAAAGGGTAAAAAAAAAATGAAAAGGTCGTTTTTTAATTTGTGATTATTCATAAAGCTGTGTATTCTCTTAAGTATTCTTTTTTAAAGGCGCTGTTTTAATGTTATTGCCAAGCTGTTTTTGTAATGACAACTGCTATTACGCTTCGCAATCGACTTTTTTATACACCTATACTTCATGACTTGCAGTATATATTAAAGTTGGTTTGCAGTTTACTTATATTATTATGGATGGAATTTATAATGTGTTATCGTAACAATAATTTGTTGTTATTAGATGTGGAACATGTAATGACAGTGGGCCTCAAAAACGACTTAATTACGAATGAACTGCAGATATGCTCGAAACACAAATACATTAAAAAATAAAGGTAATATAATTTTAAATATTATCTATAAATTTAAATAAGTGTGAATGTGTTCAGAATGTTGCATATTTAACTTATTTAGATTTACAGATCTTTGAGATCCGAGTCTTTCTCTCTCTCTCTCTCTGGGTAACTCAGACATTTTTTTTTTTTTTTTTTTTTGGCTGATGCAGCAAAAGCCTCGGGCTTCCTTGCACCATATGCTAATGATGATAATAATAGTAATAATCGAAATACACAGTTATATTGAATCGTGCATATTAATGCAAGGCAAACGGAGGACAAAGCTCAGTTTGATTTGGACAGTAACAATATAACATAAGACCCCCAGGGGCTCACATCTGGTGAGTATGGGCTTGGCACACCCAGGTTCCTCAGCTGGATATCATCATTCTTCTCCTTCTTGGTGATTCCTTCTGCTTCTGACTCTCTCTCTCTCTCTGGATAACTCAGACAATTTTTTTTTTTTTTTTGGCTGATGCAGCAAAAGCCTCGGACTTCCTTGCACCATATGGCTAATAATAATAATAATAATAATAATAATAATAATAATTGAAATACACAGTTATAATGAGTCGTGCACATTAATGCAAGGCAAACGGAGGACAAAGCGCAGTTTGATTTGAACAGTGACACAGAATCTTTAGAAGTGCATATTGTAAAACTCCTGCTTTATATTAAAAAAATTATTTGCCATATTTAAGTCATTTGAAATGATTAATGAAATTAGTTGGCCATTCATTCACATCTTTCAGTTGTTTACAGGCCTGCCAGATTCTTTTCTTATATACTGTATATATATATATATATAAGAAACTTACTTTCCAGCCTCACTTTGTCAGGATGAGACAGAAGACGTACGCGGCACTTTGGGCAGTGCGTCAGGAGCTCGTTGGTGTGCATCAGCCAGCGCTGCTTTGTCGGTACATTACCCCTATCCCACTACGCATCTGAAATTTTGTCATCTGCTCCTACCTCCCACCTAAAAAAGTACTTCAGTCTGAAATATTGGTTGCTCAGATGGATGAACAGGGTGGTGGGTCACCCTTTTACTATCGCCAGATCCATCATCCAAGCTAATCTAGGGACCACTCCCCTGGAGACTTCTCACCACGACAAGAAACGTACTCATGCTAGCTCGGCTGATCACAGGCCGAATAGATGCTCCATCTGTATCCCCGTTAATCTCTGGCCCAAAGAACACAAGAGGTGAACGCCGCGACTCCTGCCACCCTCTGCGGTTTACACTTACAAATATTGATTCCCTTAGGGGCATGTTTCCGGCCAACTGTCTCCAAATCTACAATAAACTGGGCGTCAACCCTGATAAGTTCCGTGAGGACAAGCTCTACAGAAAGGAATGCCTCAAGAACTGTTACCAACTATCGAACCTGTGAGGATGGCCTACACCTGGACTTTTTTGCCTGCTGCATTTTTATTTATTTTATTTTTTTATATATATATTTTTTATTTTATTTTTTTATATATTTTTTTATTTTATTTTTTTATATATTTTTTTATTTTATTTTTTTATATATATTTTTATTTTATTTATTTATTTTTATTATTTTATTTTATTTTTATTATTTTATTTTATTTATTTATTTTTATTATTTTATTTTATTTTTATTATTTTATTTTATTTTTATTATTTTATTTTATATATATTTTTTTAAATTCTGATGCCTATTACTATAAACTTTGTTTTATTTGAAACGTATGTAAGTTCAATTATGGAAATATCTCGGGTCGAGCACGCATGTACTCTTGTACATTGTACATTGTGCATTGTACATGTGGTTCCTCGCACCTCAGTATGCAAATCTCTCACCCTCCTGGCACACTGCCGTCCCGGGGTGACCCACAGTTTTTTGTGATTAATAAACGGATAATATATATATATATATATTTTTTTTGTATATATATAAAACAACATACATTAGGAAAGTTTGCCATGGTGTGCGCTCTGGAAGGGGTGGATTTCAGTAAGAAATACTAATTTAAAACACAGTAAAACTAATTTGAAACTTTATTAAAAATCTACAGTTTATATTTTGAATTCGATTGCGCAGCTTTTTTTTTTTTTTTTCAGTTAATTTTTAATTTTATAGAAAACAGCCTTCACATAGTGTTGCCTTGTGATTCCATAAGAATAATTGGACATCTATCGGTTTCATACATCAGCAACTTCCGGTTTCACATATTGACATCAATCACTTCACAGTACAATACTGTAATTGTTTTCAAATTTGAAAGAAATATCAGTTTCAACTACGAGAGAAAACGTTTTAAAGGGTTGTTTCAAGGCTGAGGCAATTCATTTTAAGTGCATATGGTTAATTTTAACATAAACAAATTGTACCTTAATAACAAAATCAAATTTTCCCAAATTCCTTCTACAACTTATTGTGTTTCCGATTTTCAGGCGCTTTACTATATATATATATATAAATAAATATATATATATAAATAATATATATATATATATATATATTATTTTGTTATTCCGACAATTATTATTATTATTTTTTCTTTCTTTCTTTTTTTTTTTTTTTTTCATGCATATCACACAGACTATCCACATGCCGTATATTGTGCCTAGAGGCAGCTCTGGGACATCTGTGAGTTTCCAAGGCAAGTTAGTGAGTTCTTTGGAGCGATTTCATGAAAGTAAGTTGGAGTAGTCTATTTCTATTCATTGACTGGTCTCGTTGAGAGATACTAGTGTAGCCGCTCAAATCTCCGACTGGCTGGGGTGGGCAGTCAGTAGTTCCCCTCAACTGTGTAAATTGAGCGAAAAATATCGTAGAGTTGGCGAGATTGAGGTTATCTCTGTAATTCCGTGCCCTTGAGGTATAGGTTGCCCTCTGGGTTTTGTTAGTGTGTTAATCCATATATTCTGAGTAGTGTTTTTCTGACCGACTTGTATTAACATTGTAAATCTGTATATAGTTCGAGTTTGTCGTTATTGACTAACCCCTTTTAATTGTAAATAAATTGCTTTATTACATACGCTACATTGCATCTAAAAGCTGGAAGTCCCTGACTGGCTCTCTTCCTGATCCGAGTACTTCTTCTTCAAGAGTTTTATGTTCGTGAGGCAACAAGAGGGAGCAATACTCTTGATCTGATTATCAGTAGTGATTCTTCATGCATTAAGAACCTGCAGATAAATGAACCACTAGGTGGCAGTGATCACAGTGTGTTGAAGTGGGATTTACTCAAGGAGGTAACTACCATCAGAGGTAAAGGGAAGGTTTTTTGTTTTCGTAAAGGCGACTATGATGGTCTGAGACAGTATTTAAATTCTATACAGTGGGACCAACTGATGATGTTACCAACAGCAAACTCAAAATGGGAAGCATTCAAGGAACTAATCTTGGAGGCTACCAGGCTTTACATACCAACTAAGAAATATTGTTCAAGGTTTAGGCCTAAATGGTTGTCAGATGAACTAATGAGACATGTGGCAGAGAAGAAAAATGCATGGGATACATACAAATTAATGGGTGACATGGAAGCCTATGATAGATATAAGTTGGTCTGTAACCAAGTCACAAAGGAGATTAGGCAGGCAAAGGCAGACTATGAAAAATCCTTGGCAAAGGATGTAAAGAAAAACAGAAAAGAGTTCTTTACATACTTGAACTCGAAAAGGAAAGGGATGAATCAGATTGGTCCACTGGATATTGATGGTTCAACAGTTGAGGATCCTGCTCAGGTGGCTAACAATCTAAACGAGTATTTTGCATCTACATTCACGCATGAGGAGTTATTCAGGAAGGAGAATGATGTAGGTAAAGTAAACATTGGCAGTGAGCTGGATGATTTTGTAATAACTGAGAGGAAAGTGGAGGAGAGATTGTTGAGGATAAACATAAAAAAGGCACCTGGGGTGGATGGGATCTATCCAGTTATATTAAAGGAGGCAGCAAAGGAAGTAAGCAAACCCTTAGCCATAATTATGAGAGCTTCCTTGGACTCAGGGGAGGTACCTATGGACTGGAGATGTGCAAATGTGACCCCAATTCACAAAGGAGGTTCAAAGGCTGACACAAGTAATTATAGACCTGTTAGTTTAACTTCTGTTCCAGGTAAATTAATGGAGGCACTGGTTAAAGAAGCACTGCAGGATCATCTAGACAAGAATTCAGTTATAGCTCAGACGCAGCATGGTTTTGTTAAGGGCAGGTCTTGCCTGACCAATTTGATTGGATACTATGACGTAGTCACAAAAGAACTGGATGCAGGGAATAACTTTGATATTATATATTTGGATCTTAGAAAGGCTTTTGATACTGTTGCACATGGAAGACTGCTGCACAAATTGGAGCAGTGTGGCATTGGAGGCAAATTGCTGCTATGGATAAGGGGATGGTTGAGTGGCAGAAGACAGAGAGTGGTAATCAATGGACACTGCTCAACGTGGACTAATGTTATTAGTGGAGTTCCTCAAGGTTCAGTGTTGGGTCCGTTGTTGTTTTCGGTGTTTATGAATGATATTGATGATGGGATATCAAGTTTAATGTCCAAGTTTGCAGATGATACAAAGGTTGGCAGGGTCGTTAAGGACAATACTGACGCTATGCTGCTGCAACAGGATCTGGACAGGTTGAACAGATGGGCTGAGAGGTGGCAAATGAGGTTTAACATCGACAAATGTAAAGTGCTGCATATGGGAAACAGTAACCCCAGATCAACGTATCAACTCTGCGGTACTACACTGACAGTGGTGGAGAATGAAAAGGACCTGGGGGTAATTGTGCAGGCAGATATGAAGTTCTCTGAGCAGTGCAGACGAGCTGCAAGAGTAGCTCATGGTGTCTTGTCAATGATAAAGAGGAATTTTTCTAGCAGGGATAAGGAGGTGATTATTCCCTTGTATAAGGCAATGGTAAGGCCACATCTTGAGTACTGTATACAGGTCTGGAGGCCTCATTTCAAGAAGGATGTAGAGCTGCTGGAACGGGTACAGAGAAGGGCAACAAGATTAGTAAATGGAACAAAGGGTTGCTCTTACGAAGAAAGGCTTAAGTTTTGCAAATTACAGAGTCTGGAGACTAGGCACCGGCGAGGTGATCTGATAGAGGTGTATAAGGCTTTGAATGGTTTGAGCATGCTCAATGCCAATGGGATTCTTCATCTTTCTCAGAATAATCACCTCAGAGGGCATAAATTCAAATTGAGGAAGGACGGATGTCGGATAGATGTGCGGAAATTTGCCTTTGGCCAGCGGGTGGTTGGTTGGTGGAACCGACTTCCATCACTGGTTGTTGAAGTTGATAGCCTAAACAAATTTAAAGCTCAACTGGACAGGTATTTCGAACGAACGGAGGGGTGAAATGGGAGTGGGTTTTTTTTTTTTTTTTTTTTTTTGTTTTTTTTTGGCTGATGCTGAATAAGCTTGCTTTCTTGCATCATATGCCTCTGCTAATGCTAATGCTAATGCTAAAGAGGAGGGTTTCCATGTACAATGGATTTCCTCAACCTACAAGTTTATTTTTTGGTAGGAATTTTTTCCCGCCATAAAGTGCGGTTCAGGGTGTCTTGGTCAGCGTGCAGTCCGTTTTAATTTCCACGTGTAGGTCGTTTAGTATTTGTATATTATTTACACTGAACGAGGAGCTAGCCTGTTGCAGCAACCCCCAACCTGGAAGACCAGGGTATTTCTCTTAGTCTGGCCCCTACCCTTTGACCTGCCCAGCTTGGGAGGCCCTACCAGTAGCTAAGCTACCGCCGACTTAGCTCTTTGGGTTATCGGGACACGCCAGTTCCCCCCCCCTCCCACCGCGACAAGGTGGAGAATACCATCTGAGTACTGTAGTAGTAATAGTTGTAGAGGCATGTGATGCAAGAAAGCAAGCTTATGTAGCATCAGCCAAAAAAAAAAAAAAAAAAAAACATTTCACACATCCATTCCCTCTAAACGTTTGTCCAGTCTACTTGAATTTATTTAGGCTATCAATTTCCACAACGACAGATGTAAATTTGTTCTTCTGCTAAAGCTGCTGAGCAGATAATATCTGAAACAAATTTTAGGGATGTTTCTGAGTTTTCAGAAGAGAAGTTGGAGGAAATAAAACGGGGTATTCTTTCCACGGCTGAGGAAATGACACTTGAAAGTTATGATGAAGGTACTGTTGTATAAGAAGCAGATGGGTCAGCTTCTAAGAAAAAGAAGAATACCAAAAAGAAATAAGAGTGTAGATTCTAAGGAAGGTTATAAGAATCTTAATATTGTGGATCAGGATATTGTTGAAGTCTATACAGCTGTTAATATGTCAGCAAAACTGAATCAGATAAGACTGGCACAAAAACGTACTCGTGAGGATCTTTATAGTTCGGGAGAACACGGCTTTATAGAAATGATGGGATTAGAAAAGTTAAGGTCTACCAGTTTACAATTAAGGCAATTACTTTAAGAAAAAAGAGTAATATTCCTGGCGCTTTGGTAGCGCAAATAATGGATTTATGGGATATTTTAGGAGTTATGGATTTATGGGATATTTTAGGAGTCATGGAATTATGGATTTATAGGATATTTTGGAGTTTATACTGAGCTGCAAATAAAAACAAAGTATTACCGACTAAGTTGGATGGTAAAGAACAAGTAAAGGCTATAAATCCTATGCTACTGTAGTTCAAAAAGATCAAGATAAGTCCAAAAAAAAAAAAAAAATAATAATAATAAATAAATAAAAAACCAAGGATGGTTGCAAAAACTGCGCAAAGTGATAAGTATAAAAATAGTCGATTAGTTAAGAAATAACTATTGAACTCTGTTAGACCTTTACTTAAGGAAGTTAAAGTAAAATATATTCGTGCTACAAGAGACAAGCGGGCAGTTTTGGAATTTTGCTTCAGACAAGGATGTTGAAAAAAAATTAAAGAAATGTGTTATTACTCAAGATTTGTGCATGACTATATACACTGTGCTGCCACTTTATTAGGTACACCCCTGCTGTGCACACAAACGGTTTGTCGCACAACGTTGCAAGTCACATGGCCACAGTTTTGAATATAAATGCAACAGAACAACCTTTCTAGTATCAGTTAAGCGTACAAATCGTAGAAAGTATGGGGAAAAGGAGTGATCTAACGGACTTCGAACGTTGCATGGTAGTAGGTGCAATATGTGCTGGACAAAGCATCTCTGAAACGGCAGTTCTCCTGAAATTTTCACGCACCAGTTTCAAAGGTGTATCGTGAATGATGCAACGAACAGAAAACATCCTCTCAACGGCACTCCTGTGGAAGAAAATCGCACCAAGAAAAAGAAAAATGGCACCAAGGTTGATCAGAGAGGTCAGAGGAGGATGGCTGCAATTGTGCAAGCAAACAGAGGGGCCACAATGTCGCACATCACGCCAGCATACAACCTTGGTGCGCAGAACAAAATATCGCAACGGACCACTAGTTGCAGTTTGTCGCGAATGGACTACTACAGTCAACGGCCACATCGCGTACCTTTGTTATCAATGAAGAACAAGAGAGCATGCCTCATGTGGGCACAGCAACACCAGCACTGGACTATCTAGGATTGGAAAATAGCTGCTTGGTCTGATGAGCGAAGTTCCTGGTGCATCATGTTGATGGAAGGCTCAGAATTTGGCGAAAACAACATGAATCCATGGACCAGTCATGTCTGACGGCTACTGTACAAGGTGGTGGGGGCAGTGTTATGGTGTTGGGCATGTTTTCTTGGCACACGTTGGGTCCATTGATACCCACAGATTCATGTCTGAATGCCACATCGTACCTAAACATCGTTGCTGACCAAGTGCATCCATTCATGTTGACAGTTTATCCTCAGTCAGATGGTTACTTCCAGCAGGATAATGCGCCGGTGCACAAACCCCGAATCACTATGGAATGGTTCCAGGAACACGACAATGACTTTTCTTTGCTGCAGTGGCCTGTTCAGTCACGGGATCTCAATCCTATTGAACATCTTTGGGATGAGCTGGAAAGGGCTGTTAGCTGCAGGCATACGCCTCCGTCGAATCTCAAGGAACTACGTGACACAGTCATGTCTGCATAGTACTCCATTCCTTCAGAACGTTTTCAGCATCGTGTTCAATCCATGCCTAGACAAATTCAGGCTTTTTTGAAGGCTAAAGGAGGCTCAACACCTACTAGATAGGCGTACCTAATAAAGTGGCAGCACAGTGTAGAAGCCAAGAAGGATGAATTCGAAATTACTTGTGTTTGACATTGGGAAGGAAGTTACTAAGGAAGTGTTTTTGGAACAGTTGTGGGAGAGACACCTCAAGGAACATCAATGGACATATGAACAGGTTAAAGATTGTGTTAGTGTTCTTTCCATTAATAAGGCCAAAAATAAAAATACAGGGCATTGGATAATCCAAGTACCTGGTGCACTTAGGGAAAATCTTATTGG